>NC_056743.1:361824878-362002378 GCF_019279795.1 Protopterus annectens | reverse complement strand
ATAGAACATTTAAGTGGGTAGAGGAAGAGAATGGGAAATTCATCATGAGAATGTTTAAATCGAAGTTCAAAACGTTCCGGGAGATGAGAATATGAAAAAGAGAAAAGGAATATGCAAGAGAAGAAACTGAAAATGAACAAGAAGTGCTAATATGCAAAATATAAATTGATGATAATAGAGAAAGTTCAAAGGATGTGTTAAAGTGACAAAACAATAATAATATGTAAATCCATGGAAATTTACCATAAGAAGTGATTAAAGCCGTTAGAATAAGGAAAAAATAGTGTACCCAGATAGTATGGCATCAATATTTCCTTTGTAGAATAAATAAGTTACCAGTAAAGGGAAATATTTATAACAAGATAGTTAAATGAGTGTGCTTATTTTTTGGGGAGGAAGAGAACAGAGCATTGGTAGAATTCTATAAACTCCATGTAAACTTTGCACAAAGCCTATATGGAGTTTACGTGTTTCCACGGTGAGCAACAGCAGTGATTACATATTCATGCCGTGCACTGCGTTTAAATATAAACAAACAGTTTCATGGCTGGCAACAGTGTTGCCAGTAAGGAAACCAGGTAAAGCAACACAAGTACAAACTTATTTACCTTAGAGCAAGCTAGGTTAACAGGATTGCACAGAATGCCACAATGATTACCAGGGTTTATCATATAGTAATATATATGGTCCAAACACAGTATAGGATAGTATATACAGTGCAGAGTATCATGGAATCCAATTCCAGGCATTCTGTACAAAAGTTGTGTTGATGATCTGTAAGGGTCATTGGACTGCCATTTAAAATAAACAGTCAGGGAAATTGCATGTATTGAATCGGAACACACAGATGAATTGTATGAATGAACACAGTAAAAGAGGACAGGTGAAACATTGCAAAGTACAGTAGATGGGGGCATGTAAGTGGAAGACAGTCGTAGCAGGAACTATAATCATGCATCAACATGGTACAGTACAGACTGCACAGTGAAAATGTATGTAATTATGTGACTGCCAGACAAGTGACATAACAATGTAAAAGATGTCTTTACACTATAAGACTCCTGGCATGAACAATGAAGAGGACATCTATCAGAGATGTTATATACAATTGGGGTTGAGTGCATATTGTAGCTGTGCATACTGATTTGCTTGAATATGACTGTAATGTCAGCAGAGGTCTCCAACTAGTGGGATACAGTTACAGGCTCACGGACAATAGTAAAAGAAGCGCAATCATGGACACTATCAGAATAATACCACCAGTAACCCCATGTCTCTGACACAGCATGTGTGATTCTGAGTGATCAGTTTGGTTCTATGTGAACACACTTGTACAACTATTATGACATGTCAGCAATCTGTGAGAGTAATCAAGCACACCGTCCTGACCCAACATCTGCTGGAGTCAGCAATCTGTGAGAGTAATCAAGCACACCGTCCTGACACTGTAACATCTGCTGGAGTCAGCAATCTGTGAGAGTAATCAAGCACACCGTCCTGACACAACATCTGCTGGAGTCAGCAATCTGTGAGAGTAATCAAGCACACCGTCCTGACACTGTAACATCTGCTGGAGTCAGCAGTCCATGAGGGTAATCAAGCACACCGTCCTGACACTGTAACATCTGCTGGAGTCAGCAGTCCATGAGGGTAATCAAGCACACCGTCCTGACACTGTAACATCTGCTGGAGTCAGCAGTCCATGAGGGTAATCAAGCCCACCGTCCTGACACTGTAACATCTGCTGGAGTCAGCAGTCCATGAGGGTAATCAAGCACACCGTCCTGACACTGTAACATTTGCTGGAGTCAGCAGTCCATGAGGGTAATCAAGCACACCGTCCTGACACTGTAACATCTGCTGGAGTCAGCAGTCCATGAGGGTAATCAAGCACACCGTCCTGACACTGTAACATCTGCTGGAGTCAGCAGTCCATGAGGGTAATCAAGCACACCGTCCTGACACTGTAACATTTGCTGGAGTCAGCAGTCCATGAGGGTAATCAAGCCCACTGTCCTGACACTGTAACATCTGCTGGAGTCAGCAGTCCATGAGGGTAATCAAGCACACCGTCCTGACACTGTAACATCTGCTGGAGGTGTTAGGAGGGACACTGCTACACCTGTATGTGACATTATTATTAATACATTTAGTCGACTGGTGTGCATGGCATATATATATATATATATATATATATATATATATATATATATATATGTGTGTGTGTGTGTGTGTGTGGGGGCACAATCTACATTGTCAGGAATGTAACCCATGACATTAATGTTGTCAAACAGGTATGTATGTACTGTGTGCATCACTGGAACAGGTATCACACATGCATCTGATATAACATCTTCACGGGGGTTCCACATCATCAGACAGTAATGTTTATGCAACAAAAGAATACCTAGGTATGGCCAATAAGATGTGTGACAGCTCACTCTGACAAAGGTGGTACACTTCAGTTACACATCACTGGAAGATATTTGGTAAGGTACATGAAAAAGGGTGTGTTGTACTCAGTAAATGATGTGATGAAGGCTGTGAACTATGGAGGCATTATGGCCTTTGATGCGGATGTCCTGCACATGCTCAGTAGCTGTGTTACATACAAGGGAGTAGTCATCACTGTGGGCACATGCTGGTTGGAAGTTCCACATACAATCTACCCCAGGACACAGGTCACATACCAATCAGTCTGCTTATAGGGTGTGATGTCTACATTATCCTTGGGTTGTGTGTTTTTTTTTTTCCATAATATAACAAATCCCCCCCATGTTTTTGTTTCAGCTCATATGTTGTCATGGCTGTGGCAGCAATCTTTAATGTGTGTTGATGCCGTCAGTTTGTCAATAACTCTCCACAATCTGTAGTCCTCCAGACAGCTGTTTAGATACAGTTTGTGTAAGTCATTCCTGATGTCTGTGACTTAAATAATGGAAAGGAAAAGAGCCTAGCAGACAACCCTGATGTACAGACCTGATCACTGGACCCGAGATATAGGTCACTTTACACATTTCAACATATTTAGATGCCACATATGTAATACAGTGGTCTACCCACTTGGTGATATAAGTATTTATGGTCACATCTGACTGTGTTGAGTGAATACCTTAGATGGGATTTGTGTCAAATGCCTTGGCCTGGTCAAGTTCCACATGATGATATTGTCATGATGCATGCCCTCAATGACCTGTTTGAGGATATCTAACAGATGTAACAGACATGGATGTAGCATTAACAACTCACACGTGTGTTGCACACAGCTGGGATATTACTAGTGTCCATTTAGAAAAGGTCCATGATGACATGTTGGTCTACCTCACAGATGGGAGTCAGGATGTGTCTATACATGCATGCATAAGGTGCCCCCCCCAACTCAGATAGATGCATGTTGATGTGCACCCTTCTATGGAAACATACTCCATGTGGAGGGTGTGTTGAAGTGTATATCCAACCGTATCAGGTATTTTTATGTTTTGAGTCACACTATAGGTGATCTGTGATGTTGTCACAGCCAAGACAGTGCATACTGCCCATCTTGATCTGGCCTAGGGTTTGGACATAATCTTCCACTCAGGTATCATTGAGAAACTCTCTCAGCTGGGAATTAACCCTTGCATCACTAGATGTTTAACCAATTGGCTCACCAATAGAACACATACTGTGAAAGTTGGTGAATCAGCTGCTACCGGTAGAGCTGTCACAAATGGCATCCCCCAAGGATCTGTGCTTGGCCCTTTACTGTTTGGAATCTATTTCTTGACAGTCCAGGCCTAAATATACAGTCTTTGGCGTACACAGTTTGCTGATTCTTGCATATTGGGTGCAAGTAACAATACAAATTGGTTAACCACAGGAAAAGCCACAAGCCAATACAAAACTGCCCCGTAGCACTCAGAACACCACCAAGGTAATTCCAATAAAATTTTGATTTAGCTTTCTCAGTTCTGATGAAGTTCCTTATACAATTGGGAATGAAAGCTTCTAACTACCTGGAATAAAATGAAAGTTTTTATTGGAATTATCTTGGTGCTTTCTGTAATATTAAGCAAGTGTACAAACACACACACACACACACACACACACACACACCTCCCAGTTGGCCACAGTGAGATCAGAACCCCTACATATCTAAGAACACAGACTAGATAACTCAGTACTTTATGCAAGTTCCACAGCACAAATCTGACTTTTACAAGGCTGCAGGACAATTTATAGTGGATAAAATCAAAACTGGATGTTAGAGAGAAGATGATGGGAGGCCTGCATGAAATGGATGTGCAGGCATGTACAAGTGTCAAAATATTGGCAATCCATGGGATTGGAGTGGTAACTGTAGAATATACACTTATGCTGCTCTGACTAGATAGGCACATGCACTCAAACACACACACACACACACACACACACACACACACACACACACACACACACACACACACACACACACACACACACACACACACACACACACACACACACACACACACACACACACACACACACACACACACAAGTGTGCCCAGTGAGAACAGAATCCCTACCTAAGTACACAGACTAGAAAACTCAGTACTTTATACAAGTGGCATGGCACTAGTTTAACTTTTACAAGACTGCAGGACAACTGTTGGTGGATGATATCAGCACTGGATGTTGGAGAGAAAATTTTGAAAGTTCTGCATATAATGGATGTGTATGCATGTTCAGCTGTCAAGATGTTTCAAGTTCTGCATGTTGCTGGATTGTTGAGTATGCACTGTGTAGCATTTGGTGGTTGTGTTTCAATGTGCAGGTATACTTTAAATGACAGCTTTACAAACTATATGCAAACAGGTGTCCACATTATTACAAGTATTGGAAAATATGTTTGTGCATTGTCATTCCAAAGATGTGCATGGTATATAACACATTTGTTATTAATTTAGACCAAGGTTGCAGTGCATGGGAGAGGTAACAGATGGCTGCATTGTAAACATATACCATTTTCTTAGATAGGGCCTTCATTTTTTTCCTGTTTCTGCATGTAGTTTCATGTCAACACTAAATAGACAGTAAGCAAAAGTAATACATGCTATTGTCCACTTTGCATAGCGCACGGCCAAGCAGTGGGTCTGTGCAATGGTTGGCAACGTGTTTGTGCATGCGAGATACACTTTTCTACCACTTTCCCTGTTAGCACATAGTTAAACAGTGCACAAATGCAAGCCTCAATACTAAAATTGTAAGAGCTTTCAGTATTGATGGTATGAAGCATACTTGCTGCTTAGCTGACTTTGTGGCAGCAGGTGGAAATGCATTGACACATTTCTTTTTGAGCCCAGATGATATAGGGTTTGAATCCAGGTGTATGTAATACCGTTAAATGTAGTGGTAATGCAATGAAATTATACACTACATTCACAGTAGTAGAGCAGAGTGTTTAAGCATAATTACATAGAGGTAACATTACCAAAGGAGAACTGTTCACTGTCGTTTGGCATTGGTGCCCAATGCAAAACTTTGCACAAACACAGAGGTCAAAAAGTGAAGGACTCCATTGTTTATTTTGGTACTTATGTAAATTGTGTGTAATTCTATTTTTTGACCAAATTATAGGTGTTAAAATGGGGTAGATAGGAAACTGGTGAAATGGGGGGCAAGCAGGGAGAAGAACAAAGTGAAAGCTATATAGGAATGTGCAGGAGGGAGGTAGGAAAAAACATAGCTATCCACTTTTTCAACAGTGTAAAATTAAAATAAGTGTAGAATATTCACTGAATTTGGACTGTCACCTCCACAAAGAGAGATTACAATGATACAGTCATGTTGTATAGACAAATTGACCAAACTGAGTTTGTCAAGAAGACACCTGTATGACATGGAGAGCTAAGAATGGGACAATATATTTTTTGTAGGACAGTTGTCCCTTTTTTCTTTGTTTTACTTCAGTAAAAGAGGAATACTGGGTTAGGGATGTTGGTGTTTCTGAGTCAGGTAAGTTGGGTCGGTGAGGAAGCAAATCAATAATATCACACTCCTCATTTCTTGATACACTGGAAAGTATTAGGGTACAACCCAACACCCTAATAATGGGCAATTTCAACTACACCACCATTAACTGGGAAAACTACTCATGTACCAACTCTTTTGCTCAACATTTTCTAGAATTCATAAATTCCAACGCCTTGGATCAACTTATTCACACCCCCACCAGGGGCAGCAATATCCTAGACCTGGTCATTACCAACATGGGAACCACACCAGAGGTCAATTCCTCGTTGGTCAGATCCGACCACAAGCTAATCAGCCTAGACATCTACATCCCACCCCCACCCCCAATTAGGGAAACCATCGTAAAAAACTTCTCCAAAGCCAACTTCACACTTCTTAAGACAGAAGTGGCAAACTTCATGACACCCATGCAGATGGACAATAGAGGTATGACTGTCGAATCCTACACAAATGCACTTTATAAGCACTTACATGAGTGCATGGATCATGCTATCCCTAACAGAACCAAGATGTTATCCTCCAAAAAAAGGAAGCCAATCTAGTGGTCCTCTGCCATAAACAAACTCTACAACAGATGAAAGAAACTGTTGCAAAAAAGAGTAAAATCCCATGACTGGAGGAACTCCCTGGTCAACCTCAGTAAGAAGCTGAGATCCCTCATAAAATCCTCCAAAGCTAGTTATGAAAACAAAATTGCCACTGACTCTAAAGACAACCACAAAGCATTCTATAGCTATGTCAAGAATCTAAATGGGAACACTCAGATCTGCTCTAAGTTACAGCACAATGGCACTAAATATACAGAACCAACTGATATTGCCAGCATCCTAGCAGATAGTTTGTGTTAACTTTACCCCCCTCTCACCCCCTAGATGGTGCGTCTCTATACCGAAAGAATGCAAAGTTCCTATAATCATGGCTGCACAGGTAAAAAACACACTCTCCAAAGCCAAGAACACAGCATCCATGGGACCTGACAATATCCCAGGCTGTGTTCTACATGAACTACAGAATGAACTGGCACCCTACCTAAGTACCATGTTCAATCATAGCCTCACCTCAGGCTTTGTACCCACTGAATGGCGCACCGCAACGGTTATCCCACTTCACAAAGGGGGAGCCACGACAGACCCCGGGAACTACCGCCCCATTAGCCTGACGAGCCTGGTCTGCAAGGCCATGGAATGTATCATCGTGGAACTCATAAACAGACATTGGTAATCTCCAAACTCTGGACCCTACTCAGTTTGGATTTGTAAAAGGCAGATCATGTCTCCTAAACCTGATTGACTTCTTTGAAGCAGTCACCAAAGCCATAGATGAGGGTAAAATGGTTCACACAGCTTATCTAGATCTCGCCAAGGCTTTCGACACCATCCCCCACTCTGGAATTATAGATAAGCTCACTAAACTAGGTATAAATCCCTGTGTTACAAGATGGGTTGCCAACTGGCTAACAGACAGAACCCACACTGTGAAAGTAGCGGATTCCAAATCCGACATCAGACCAGTGACAAGTGGAGTACCACAGGGTTCAGTCCTGGGTCCTCTCCTGTTTGGTATCTACTTCTCTGAAGTGCAGGCCAACACAGAAGGTCTTTGGCTAACAAAGTTTGCAGATGACTGCAAACTAGGAGCCATAATCGAAACTCCTAATGATGTGGACAAACTACAAAAGGGCCTTACTGAGACAGATACCTGGTGTCAAAGCCATGGCCTGAAGCTCAATGCCAAAAAGTGTATTGTCATCCCCTTTGGTAAAATCTCTGTACCCATGAACTACCACATAGCTGGTAGTCTACTTAATGCTGAAAATGTGATGAGACCTTGGGACACAGGTGGACAGTAGTCTCTCCTTTGATAATCACATCGCCACAGTGGTCAGGAAATATTTCTACATGGCTCATCTCATCACAAAAGGATTCTCATCCAGAAAAAAAAAGGTCATTGTTCCCCTCTACTCATC
This sequence comes from Protopterus annectens, assembly GCF_019279795.1. Classification (NCBI taxonomy): domain Eukaryota; kingdom Metazoa; phylum Chordata; order Ceratodontiformes; family Protopteridae; genus Protopterus; species Protopterus annectens. The sequence goes on along the minus strand of NC_056743.1, from coordinate 361,994,418 downwards.
ACTCATTAGACGCATTATAGAGTACAACGCCCCTTTTGGTATGTACCTTACAAGACATCTACAACAACTGGAAAGACCACAGAAATATCTCATAAAGAGGATTACTGGCCTCAAACAGATGCCCTATGCAGAATGTCTCAAAAAACTACAGCTTTACTCCATCGCATATCGCCTACTCAGGGGCGATCTCTGCCTAACATACAAAGCTATGTCAAACCCAGAGCTGTTGGACATGCTCCACTTAAAGAAATCCCAATCCCTCTGAGCTACACACTCTAGGGACCTAAACCTTGTCACCACAATAAACAGAACATGCTGAAGGGATAGATTCCTGTCCCAGAGACTTCCCATACTCTGGAACAGACTACCTATCTATGTCAAACAGAGCTCCTCATTAGCACTCTTTAAGAAAAATCTTGATTGGGTGGGAAATGGGAAATTCACCCCGGGGATCATTTCTGTGGCTCTGCTCAACACGGGCACAGGAAAATAATTTTCATGAGTGGCAAAAGTCAGGGTACATTTTTTGGCTAGGATTGTATGGGCCCTAGGGCCGATAGCCTAGTACCTACCTATGAACCTATGGATAAACAGGACAAACAAGACAAGATACAGGTACGGTAAGGGACTCAAAAAGTTGTGGGACACCATGATTGGGATGAGAGAGGGAACAATGCAAACTCATGCCCATCAAACATGGGGACAATGAGTCCTCAACCATAGGACTGTCATCACTGTCCCCTTACTTCACTGGCTGCTGGACCACTTGATGTTTTCTCCTATGGATGATGAAGCAGAGCAGCATTTGGCATAGCTGTGCACTAATGGTGCTGTGCATGACCCTATGCACCAACCCTGGCATCTGTTGGTGGGTGATGGAATCCCCACCAACACCAGCACTCCCAGAGGGTACCACAGCACCAGCTGCCAGGGTAGTGCTACTTGAGGACATAGGTAGGTCAGAGACAGCAGAGGCAGTACTGCCAGGTTGAGTTCCAGATGTGTTTGGTATTGGTGCTGGAGCTGGTGGAGCAGAGGCAGGCTGATCCCCTGGGGCTAGCCTACCTCTCTGTGCTGTGAAGCATTTAGTGATTTGTTACAGATGGATGATATGGAGACATACTGACAGCATGTAATGAAAATAAAAAAAGAGATAAGGGTTGGAGTGAGAGACAAAAATAGATAAAATTAGTGACACAGAATGCATTACCACTATTATATAACTATTTTATCTAGAGTATTACATTTAAGTATACGTCCTAAGAACTGCAAACTATAATTATGGATTGCTCAAAGTAATCCTTGCAAGGTGCATATATTGCACATATCCTCGGTCCAGTTATACAGATTACAGTTAACAGCAGGTCATTTATGCCACTTGTATAGATTGTAATTTATGTGGTGTTATTAAAGAATTACAGTATTGTATAGTTGTTACCCATGGTATTTGAACCCACAGTCTCTGACTATAGTCTTACACTAGACTCCTAAAGTTGGTTTGTGCTACAGACTTATGCATGCATACTTGGTTTTACAGTTCGGATATGCTACAATAATACTTCTCTTGTGCTGCGTACATACCACTTGCTTCCCTCAGTATCTCCATGAGCCTGCCTATTCACCACAATTTTAGGATTAGCTGTGAAGAGAAAGGAAATGAAAGAAAAAGAGAAGAGCGTCATGCATCCAGTCGTGCCTAGTCATGCATCCAGTCGTGCCTAGTCATGCATCCAGTAGTGCCTATATTTAGCTTTCTGTGCATTATATAGTCTTTTTATTAGCGTACTTACACAACTGCTGGATGTCACTAACTTGAAACTCATCCAACAGCTGGTTGAGTGTACCCCCCTTTCCCCTTTTTTAGGTCGTTGAAGTGATACCTACACTATTCATCAGTGAATGGGATGTCAGTCACACTGAATACAGCTTGGCCATACTATTCCAAGCCACAGATTTGTACTGTGAACCAGAACAGTCCCTCCTGCAGAAACCTTTCACTGTGGTGCTTTACCAGAAGTCTAATAAATATTCTGGACTCCTGAACACTCCACCTCTGTACCCTAAATTGGGCACCTTCCCTTCTAACACCAGACATGTCTAATCCCAAAGCAATAACAATAGTGAAAACCTAGGTCCCTGCAGTACAGAGTGTAAGGTACAAGAGCTTTTTTATTATAAAGTAATACCCTAGGTCCCTGCAGCACAGCCTGTAAGGTGCAAGAGCTTTATTTTTATTGTACAATGATATATCAGGTCCCTGCAGCACAGCCTGTAAGGTGAAACAGATTTCTATTTATTATACAGTGATACCATAGGTCCCTGCAACATAGCCTGTAAGGTGCAAGAGCTTTCTTTTTATTATTCATTTATATGCTAGGTACCTCCAGCACAGCCTGTAAAGGTGCAAGAGCTTTCTTTTTATTATACATTGATTCCGTAGGTCACTGCAACATAGCCTGTAAGGTGCAAAAGCTTTCATTTTATTATACAGTGATACCCTAGTTGCCTGCAACACATCATGTAAGGTGGGACAACCGAAAATTGACAGAACTCTGGTTTTCGTTAATTTACGGATTCAATTAGATGAACATTCGATCAAAGTGTGTCAAGCATGATGTACTTGACATTTTGATCATTATTTCATCTAACATAGACCCTTCTTTTTATTATACTGAAAAACCCTAGGTCCCTACATTACAATCTGTGAAGTGCAAGAGCTTCCTTTTTATTTTACAGTGATACCCTAATTATCTGCAACACAGCCTAGAAGGTGCAAGAGGTTTTATTTTATTATACAGTGTTTATGGTCATTGGCTGATTAGAGTTACTTGGACTATGGCTTGGAGTAAGCACCTCATTGATTCTTTCGAGCTTTTTTTAAAGTTGTTTCAGGTTTCAACTTTCTGTTACTTAAGAAGTTAACTTGTGTCTCTGCCATTTCACACTGAGCTAAACAGAGGAAGGACACTGAGCAAAATGAGTGCATCATATAACTTATTTGTTTGCAGTTAAAAGCATTCTCTAGAGACTCCTTGCTCCTTTATCTGTTTAAACCTTTCATTTAAAGTCACACTGCTGCTTTTCCATGGTGATAAACATTTCTGCAGTTTTTTTCTACCTAAGTAGTGTGGGTAGTTGTAGCAGTGTCCATATTTAGGCGTTTGTTTTGGGCCTAGTTGTTTGTTTGTAGAGGCTGTGTGTCTGCGCACATGTTCCAGTCTATTTTAGTTTAGCCAAAGCCATTCTCGCATTTCAGTGAGATGGGAGTGTTTATGGTCATTGGCTGATTGGGGTTACCTAGACTACAGCTTGGAGTAAGCACCTCACTGGTTCTTTCTAGCTTTTTTTAAAGTTATTTCAGGATTCTACTTTCTGTTACTTAAGTTAACTTGTGAATGTTTTTGCCATTTCACACTGAGCTAATCGGAGGAAGGGCACTGAACCAATCCTGATCTGTGATATATAACATTAAGTATCCTGTTTTTTTTGCTTATTTTTACAAGTATTTTATAGCACTTTTATTGTCTGCTGCATACTTTTCTAGCTAGTTTCGCTGTGTGTGAGGTATTAAATGGAAATTTTCTACATTTGTTAAGCACTGGTTTGGGTTTGTTTGTTCTGATTTCCTGCCAAGGAGTGTATCATATAACTTATTTGTTTGCAGTTAAAAGCATTCTCTAGAGTCTCCTTGCTCCTTTATTTGTTTAAACCTTTCATTTAAAGTCCCACTGCTGCTTTTCTGTAGTGATAAACATGTCTGCAGTTTTTTTTTATACCTAGGTAGTGTGGGTAGTTGTAGCATTGTCCATATTCAGGCTTGTGTTTTGGGCCTAGTTGTTTGTTTGTAGATGCTGTGTGTCTGGGCATATGTTCCAAGCTATCTTAGTTTAGCCAAAGCCATTCTTGCTTTTAACTGAGAGTGAAGTGTTTATGGTCATTGGCTGATTGAGGTTGCCTGGACTACGGCTTGGAGTAAGCACCTCATTGGTTCTTTCAAGTTTTTTTTTTTTTTTTTTAAGTTGTTTCAGGTTTCAACTTTCTGTTACTTAAGAAGTTAACTTCTGAGTGTTTCTGCCATTTCACACTGAGCTAATCGGAGGAAGAACACTAAGCAAACCCTGATCTGTGATATATTACATTAAGTATCCTGTTTTTTGCTTACTTGTGTGTTATTTATAGAACTTTTATTGTCTGCTGCATACTTTTCTAGCTAGTTTCACTGTGTGTGAGGTATTAACTGGAAGTTTTCTACATTTGTTAAGCACCTTTTGGGTTTGCCTGTTCTGCTTTCCCACCCATCCTCCCTATTGGTATCCTGTTCTTATATTTGGTGGCTTTGCAGTTGCCCTACCCGTACTGTTAATTTAATCTGGGACACTCTTCCCAGTTTAGTGGCATTACCTCATTCTGTCTAATACAGGGAGAACATTTGAGAAGGCCAACCCACTTAGTTCTTAACCTTGAGTTATCTTCTGCTCCTCCTTACTCCCTTTCCACTTTACAAAAAAAAATTCTAAGCTCGTTTCCTGCCATTCCTGTAAGTAGTCTAGTTCAGATACAGATTTGCTGTATCCAGGACTGTTTGTAAGCTTCTGAGACCCCGCCGCTTAGCTAGGGTTAAACTATTCCTGGCGCCATAAAGTCTGCTTATAAAATGTTCCCTTAGAGCTAACCAATTTTTTTAGTTTTAGCACTCAAATCTGTTTCTTTGAGCTCAGCACTTGTTCAGAACTCATAAGTACTAAATAAGCTTCAAATTACTACAACACTCAACTTTTCTCACTTGTCTAGAGGAAAACAGATTTTAGTAGTTAATAAATAAACACCTATCCAGGCATATCTAAGGGTCAGCTCCCGATGTTTTCTCCTGTCTACCTGATGAATCTGGACATCTTGGGGCAATGCAGCAATTGCCTCATGTACACAGACAACCCTCTCCTCCTACCACCCAGCACTACAACCTGTAAGAGATGCACTTGCATAGCTAAACTGGAAGCAAAGCTCTCTTCACCCTAGACTAGACTAGACAGTCAAGAGGAGAGGGTAAACATTTGCACCACACCACACTTGTCACATAGTCCCTCAAAACCTACACCACCAAAACACACACATAGAAGCACAAAACACACACCTACATTCACGGAGGCTCTCAATAAAAATCTGCCCAAGCAACAGGGACCTTCAAAGCAGAGACACAAGCAAACTCCACCCACCAACACAACCCAAATGACACATAGCCCACAAACTCAGTGTGCCACTCAACCACAGTCCATAAGGCATAACAACATACCCAGCTCTCTAGTCATAGGTGACTTTATAGTCAGGTACACTGATGTTCCACTCACCAGGCTAAACAAGGAGAAAGTTTCTCTCAGCTGCCTGTTGGGTGCCAGGATCTGCCACATAATCCATGCACTCAGGTCACTCCACAACAAGTACAAATATGACTCTGTCATTGTCCATGTTAGTGTGAATGACCTGAGATGTACCTTCCTGGACTACATGAAAAGAGATATGGAGGAGCTGTCCAGTCTTGTAGCTCAGTCAGGTATGACCCTAGCCCTGACTAGCATCCTGCCATCACCGAGAATGATATCACAGTACAAGGACAAAATGATTGACTTCAACAATTGGTTAAGCTACTGGTGTCATTCTAAGGGAATCCAGTATCTGTCTGCCTGGGATGACATGATCGACAGACCATGATGCTTTGCCAGAGATGGCCTGCACCTGTCACCCTTGGGATTCCAGATACTGGCTAAGGATCTTGCCACCCCTATAGCACCTTTTTTCGGGAAAGTTCAAATGACAAACTCACCACCGCAAGATGTACAAGCAAGCAAAATCTGAGGGTTATGCTACTCAATGCTAGAAGTTTAAACCTCAAAATGCACTCGCTTGAGGAATTCCTTAAAATGGATAACATCAACATCTGTGCAGTGACAGGCACCTGGTTCAAGGCTCCAGAGAGCACTCCTGCATTACCAGGATATAATTCATACCACACCTTTCAGCCACCTAACCTGGACCCAAACACTAAAAGTGGAGGTGTGTCGATATTCATCAAGGATATCCACACCTCCAGGCTAGTTGCTCAGCATAATACATCTGAGATTATCCAAGTTCAACTAGCTCTGGGCAAGACTGCAATCCAAATTGTAGCTTGCTACAGATCCCCCACTATGCCCCAGGTTTCCCACTCCTCATTTCTTGATACACTGGAAAATAATATTAGGGTGCAACCTAACACCCTAATAATGGGCAATTTCAACTACCCCACCATTAAGTGGGAAAACTACTCATGTACCAACTGTTTTGCTCAATGTTTTCTGGAATTCATAAATTCCAACACCTTGGATCAACTTATCCACACCCCCACCAGAGGCAGCAGTATCCTAGGCCTGGTCATTACCAACATGGGCAGTTGCACACTAGAGGTCAATTCCTCGTTGGTCGGATCCGACCACAAGCTAATCACCCTAGACATCCACATGCTGCCCCCACCCCCCATTAGGGAAACCACCATAAAAAGTTTCTCCGAAGCCAACTTCACGCTTCTTAAGGCAGAAGTGGCAAACTTCACAACACCCATGCAGATGGACAATAGAGGTATGGCTGCTGAGTCCTACATAAATGCACTTTATTAGCACTTACACAAGTGCATGGATCATGTAATCCCTAACAGACCCAAGATGCTATCCTCCAAAAAAAAAATGAAGCCAATCTGGTGGCCCCCTGCCACAAACAAACTCTACAACAGAAGAAAGAAACTGTTGCAAAAAAAAGAGTAAAATCCCATGATTGGAGGAATTCCCTGGTCAACCTCAGTAAAAAGCTGAGATCCCTCATAAAATCCTCCAAAGCTAGTTACAAAAACAAAATTGCCACTGATTCTTAAGAAAACCACAAAGCATTCTATAGCTATGTCAAGAATCTCAGTAACAACACTCAGATCTGCTCTGAGTTACAGCACAATGGCGCTAAATATACAGAACCAACTGATACTGCCAACATCCTAGCAGATAGGTACATTGCTAACTTTACCCCCCTCTCAGCCCCTAGAGGGCCCATCTCTATACTGGAAGAATATAAAGTTCCTGTAATCATGGCTGCACAGGTACAAAACACACTCTCCAAAGCCAAGAACACAGCATCCATGGGACCTGACAACATACAAGGCTGTATTCTACATCAACTACAGAATGAACTGGCACCCCACCTAAGTACCATGTTCAATCATAGCCTCACCTCAGGCTTTGTGGCCACTGAATGGCACACAGTGATGGTTATCCCACTCCACAAAGGGGGAGCCACCACGGATCCCAGGAACTACCACCCCATTACCCTGATGAGCCTGGTCTGTCACGGAACTTACAATGGCATTGGTAATCTCCAAATTCTGGACCCCACCCAGTTCAGGTGTGTAAAAGGCAGATCATGTCTTCCAAACCTGATAGACTTCTTTTAAGTGGTCACCAAAGGTCACCAAAGCCGTAGATAAGGGTAAGGTAGTTCACATAGCCTTTCTAGATCTTGCCAAGGCTTTCAACACCATCCCCCACTCTGGAATTATAGATGAACTCACTGCACTAGGTATAGATCCCTATGTCAGAAGATGGGTTGCCAACTGGCTCACTGACAGAACCCACACTGTGAAAGTAGCAGACTCCAAATCTGAGTTCAGACCTGGCTCCTTTCCTGTTTGGTATCTCCTTCTCGGAAGTACAGACTAATACAGAAGGTCTTTTCCTAATGAAGTTCGCAGATGACTGCAAACTAGGAGCCATAATCAAAACTCCTAATGATGTGGACTTTCTACAAAAGGGCCTCACTGAGACAGATGCCTGGTGTCAAAGCCATGGCCTCAAGCTCAATGCCAAAAAGTGCATTGTCATCCCTTTTGGCAAAAACTCTGTACCCATTAACTACCACATAAGGCGGTAGTCTACTTAACACCAAAAGTGTGATGAGATCTTGGTACACTGGTGGACAGTAGTCTCTCCATTGATGATCACATTGCCACAGTAGTCAGGAAAGCCTTCTACATGGCACACCTCATCACAAAAGGTTTCTCATCCCGGAAAAAACGAGGTCATTGTTCCCCTCTCTACTCATCACTCATTAGACCCATTATATAGTACAATGCTCCTTTTGGTATGTACCTTACAAGACCTCTACAACAACTAGAAAGGCTGCAGAAATACCTCACAAAGAGGATTACCGGCCTCAAAAATATGCCCTATGCAGACCATCTAAAAAAACTCCAGCTTTACTCCATCGCATATCGCCTACTCAGAGGCAATCTCTGCCTAACATACACACAAAGCTATGTCAAACTCAGAGCTGTTGGACATGCTGCACTTAAAGAAATCCCAATCCCTCCAAGTTACATGCTCTAGGGACCTAAACCTTGTCACCACAATAAATAGAACATGATGTAAGGATAGATTCCTGTCCCAGAGACTTCCCATACTCTGGAAAAAACTACCTATCTATATCAAGCAAAGCTCTTCATTAGCACTCTTCAAGAAAAATCTTGATGATTGGATGGAAGATAGGAAATTCACTCCAGGGATCACTTCTGTGGCTCTACTCGACAGGGGTACAGGAAAATAATTTTCTTGGGTGGCGAAAGCCAGGGTACCTTTTTGACTAGGCTTATATAGGCCCTAGGGCCAATATCCTAGTACCTACCTATGATACCCTAGGTCCTTGCAGCAAAGCATGTGAGGTGCTTGAGCTTTCTTTTTATTGTACAGTGATACCCTACTTCCCTAAAGCACAGCCTATAAGGTGCAGCAGCTTTCTTTTTATTAGACAGTGGTACCGTAAATCCCCGCAGCACAGTGTGTAAGGTGCCAAGAGTTTTCATTTTATTATACGGTGATAACCTAGGTTTTTGCAGCACAGCGTGTAAGGTGAAAGAGCTTTCCTTTTATTATACAGTGATACCCATGTCCCTGCAACACAACATGAAAGGTGCAAGATCTTTCTTTTTATTATACAGTGATACTGTAAGTCCCTGCAGCACAGCCTGTAAGGTGCACAAGCTTTATTATTTTTTTATACAGTGACATATTAGTCTATGCATCACAGCATGTAAGGTGCATGACTTTTTTTTTTATTATACAGTGATAGCATAGGTCCCTACAGCACTGCCTGGAAGGCACAATAACTTTCTTTTTATTATTGAATGATACCCTAGGTCCCAGCCTGGAAGGTAGAACAGCTTTCTTTTTATTATTCCGGGATACCATACATCCCTACAGCACAGCCTGGAAGGTGGATGCAAAACCTTAAAGTGCCATTTGCCATGGTGCAGAAGGTAATGTTGTAAAAAGGGTTATAGAGAACAATTGGAAGTTCTTGAAGAGTGATTCACATTTATTCGGGAAGGTAGGACTAGAACCTCGATTTACTTTCAAAACATGCAACAACTTAAAAAATGAAGGAGGAGGTTTGAATGCAGGAAACAATATTGATAGTTCTCATAAAGGTACTACAAGATGTGGAATATGTAAGCAACGTGAGTTTATTTACAAGGGGGTCTTCTTTGTTACCAAGTATTAAGTATACATTGTGATTTAACCAAGTATTCATTTGTAAAGGCAAATGTATACTTAGCCTTTTGTGATTTTTGTTTTTCATTGTATAGAAGGAAGACCAAGCATCCATTACACAAAAGGATTTACGAACACAGTTATGATATCAAAAACAAAAAAGTGACAAAAGTCCTATTCAAGCACAGTATGGTATGCAAGGAGAGTAAGAAGTATTATTTTTTTTTTAGTTTAGAACAGGTGGTTAGGAACCTCAGAGGTGGCCCCAGGGCCGGTGTAAGCATTTTGGGGGCCCCCAGCAAATGTCAAGTTGGAGGCCCCCTGGGCACTTTCAGTCTAAGTATCACCCTGTCACTGCCACCACTTCTACCCATCTTTTTATTTCATAATGCAGTCTTTTAGGAATAGTGCACACAGACTGACCTGTAGCTACAACGATCTTATTACAACAGGCATACATACCACAATGTGTTGGCCCATCTCACAAAGGGACATTTTACAGTTACTGGCATTTAGGTGTAACAAGGATACATTACAACAACTCTATGTACAGGGGAGAACTAATGTGCAGTGGAACTCTAGGCACTGCTTACTGTTTCAGCCCCCGCCAAAAAAAAAAAAAACAAAACACATCCTCCAGAGTTTCCCTCATGCTGGGCTTCCCACTTATGCACAATACTTTTTTTTCTTCCATTTCTCACATTTTACCTTTTTTCCTCTTCAGCTTTCTCAAGAAGCCATAACTTTATATATGCTCTAAAGTGCTTTTTAAGTTTATTTTTTTTTACCCAATGATGGCTTGAACAGAAATGATGATTAAGGAAAGAAATTCAATGTTGCTGTTCAGCTTTAGTTTTCCTTCCGTCTTTTCAATATACTTTCTTGACCAAGACAGCACAGTAATAACCATTTAGGAAATAAATCAATTAAGCCAGTGCCCCCAGAAGCTAGAGCATTTCCCAACCTTTTAATCCAAAAGTGGCCTAAACAAACATCGTGAGTAAGAAAAAAGAATTTCAGTCTTATTTTTTTCTTTCAATGAAGACAAGTTGTATCCAAGGCTTAAAATTCAAAGCTGACAAAAATAGTAGCTCAAAATAAATTACCAAGTCAGTTGTTGTGAGGATACACAGATCATGTACGGGAATACTGCCTGCCTCCCTAATCCTCCCAAAAAGACAGTCACTGCCTATGCAACCCTCTGGTGTTAGATTGGGATGAAAGCAGAGATTCAAATGGCCACAGTCATATATTTCAAGTGACTTCTGAAATACATATACATAGCACGCCTACTTACTCTTCGATCCTAACCCCCAAAGGCAGCCAGCTGTATATGTGCCTGATGTTTGATTGTGAGGAAAGTGAAAATAAATAATGACTGCAATAATGTATTCTACTTCGCTGCCACCAGGCAGTACACTGCCCCTACAGGAGCTAAAGTAACTTCCTTTGTATACCTCTGAGGTCTGTTAGAAAAGTTAAGGAAATGATAACCACACAATCCCCAGCACCCTCATAACCTACGGTAAATGTCTGTACACAATCCCCAGCACCCTCATAACCTACGGTAAATGTCTGTACACAATCCCCAGCACCCTCATAACCTACGGTAAATGTCTGTACACAATCCCCAGCACCTAAATGTCTGTACACAATCCCCAGCACCCTCATAACCTACGGTAAATGTCTGTACACAATCCCCAGCACCCTCATAACCTACGGTAAATTTCTGTACACAAACATCTGAGCAGGGATGTTTTAGAATGTCTGTGGTTGAGGGCAAAGGCTATTATCAGTTTTATCCTAACAGGGTCATATCATAACTCCATTCAGGCTAAAGAGTGCAATCAGAAAATGAAAGCATTTTTTTCTCATTTTTCCTTAACCAAAAACAGCTTTTTTGGGGTCCCTACAGTAAAGGATGATTAAGGGAGCCTCCTGTATCCATTTATACAGTCTAGAGAGTGGGGGCTACCAGATTCCTAGAAGATACAAGTGTCTGAATGCTCTGTGATATATTATATGCCTTACTTTTGAAATATAATCACTTGTTAGTTACATTTTTATTGATACCCTGAAGAATAATGTGTGTGTTCCGGCATTATTGGATATGTGCATTGATAAAAATCTGTGATATTTTTTACACACACACACACACACACACACACACACACACACACACACACACACACACACACACACACACACACCAATGCTAATTTAGTACTTATTTCAGCGAGTACACTGTACAACACTAGTACTGCTACACAAGATCAGTGACTGCGTTTAGCAGTCATCAAACAGCAACAGGGATAAGTCAACTTATTTACCTCAGTGAGGAGTAAATTAATACCTATCACTATCCTTGATTTCACAGCTATTCCGGATTTTGCCTCATAATTTTGCTCTGTCACAATAAATCCAGTAATCAGATTTTTATACTTATTGTCTAAAAATGCATATTGATGCAAAATGTGTTTTTATAGTAACTTTTTAAATGAATTAGAGTAATATATAAAATGTGTTATTATAGTAACTTTTTAAGTGAATTAGAGTAATATATAAAATGTGTTATTATAGTAACTTTAAATGAATTAGAGTAATATATAAAATGTGTTATTATAGTAACTTTTTAAGTGAATTAGAGTAATATATAAAATGTGTTGTTATAGTAACTTTAAATGAATTAGAGTAATATATAAAATGTGTTATTATAGTAACTTTGTAAATGAATTAGAGTAATATATAAAATGTATTTTGAGACACTATTATGCTATTATTTTTATCACCGAACAGAATTCTTCAGCAAAGATGTTGAGAGTTACAGTATCAGTTGTTCTGCCAGTATGTATAAAAACTTTGAAAGAGAAACCATTTCTGAAGATTAGAAGTATCAGCTCTTCTTAAACTCCACAGTCTGCAATGAGATTGGTCACCCTGGGCTGCTGATCTCTGTAGTGCTTACTTTGCTTACGTTCATTACAGCTTTGTCCTAACAGGGTCATATCAGAGTCCTGTTCAGGTTAAAGAGTGTAATCAAAACTTAATACATTTTTTCTCCTCATTTTTCCCCAACCAACAGCAGTTTTTTATGGGGCCCCCACACAGTCATTGATGATTAAGGGGCCCCCTCCAGCCACAGTTATTGCAGGTACCTAAAACTGGCTATGTTAATTTTAGTGAAGAGGATGTCCACCATCAGGACTTAACCTAGGCTGGGGCATTATGTCATTGGTAAAATATTTAATGAAATTGTAAAGCTTGTTACTTGACAAAATAATGTTACTGTAACTAAAGATTTGTGAATTTTGAAGGAGATAAATATGAGTTATTATTAATTACCTGCTTTATTAAGTATACAAGATTGCTGTACTAGCTTTTGTTGGTTTGACAGACACGTTACAAAATATCAAGATAAGATAACTTGCTGTGGTTGGGGGCCCCAGCTATGGGTGGCCCTTAAACCTTAGAGTATTGAGAAATGCTTTGGCAAGTTTGCTTAAACACAAGCAAAAAATCAGGTTTGAATGATGCCACTTCCATAGCTTCTTTACTAAAATTAAGGGCAGCTAAGTTGTGAATTAGATTCAGAATTTATATGTAGTGGTTCTGTATGCTATCAGTTTTATACTTTTTTATGTATCATAATTCGTTGTTTATTTTACTCCATATATTTAACATTTGATCTCTTGTATGTTTTATATATTTTTATATGTACTACGGTTCAACATACATATTTATTCATAATGTTGCTTTAAGATATGGACAGCAGGGTATATTTTATTAGCTTCTTTAGTCACTTTACATTCATTGGACAGTCAGTTAACTTATTATATGTATTTAAATACAGAGAAGTGGATTGTTAGTTCTGATGAAGTCCTTATTGGAAGGATGAATGCACTAAACTTGTCTCTACGCACTTTGTGTTTTTATGGGAATAAACTTAATTTTGTTCTGGAGCTCTGGATTGATCTCAGCCAAGTTATTTGGCTCCATCTACTCTTGTCTCAAACTGCTTTTCCACCTTACAGTCTGTAATAACCATGCTAGGATTCCATTCTACATTCTGTATTTACCCCCAGCATTTACCTTATCCACTAGGCTGCCCATGCAACTGTTTTCATTCGTAGAGTAAGTACATCCCCCTTACTTCCATAGCACCCTCATGTCTGACTTCTTACACGTATGGATTTCTGGCACCTCACATCAGATTCTCCTCTACCAAACAGTCAGCTCAGGTACTTTGTTTAAATGTCCCCCAAGGATTCAGCCTCTATCTTTCTTCCCTGTATCTATGTATGCATTCTTTACATTCCTCTATTACTGTTTGTCTGTCCTTATTATTCACATGAAGCACAGCTATTACCATTTTCTCCACCTTTCCTTACCATCTGTCTACCTCCGCGGTTCTGCTCTAGCTTTTTTCTTTCCCCAGCTACTTTCCCCTTAAGTCTCCATACCATTTGCTTCAGCTTTGTATTATTGCATAAGCCCTTCTCTATCTTCAGTTCTATTCTCCTCAATTTCAGTTCCTGCAAAATGGACACTTCAGCTTTTTGTTTTATTAGTCTACATTAACAGCTACCCTTGTTGTGGGATTCCCTTTTCTCCACATTCCTGACAACAAGTCTAATAACGATGGCTCTCTCCTGAGTCTTCCTACTATTCCAGTGAGGCTAGATCCAGAGGAACTGCAGGTATCCTTCCTCTCAAAAAATAATCAGGGTTTAAATTTAATTTAAATACAATATACATCTTTTTTACACGTCACAGTCCCTTTCAGGAGGGCTTATTCCAGGGTTAAGATTTAGTGCTCAAAGCATGCTTATGCTACTGTTTTTTGGTGTATTAAGAAAGAAATCAAGCTGGCACTCATCCTTTGGCTTTCAGAGTTATATTACTGCTATGCCTGCTTTTGCATACCTGTTGTGATTTTTCTTCTGTTATCTAACATCATGAAAATGTTTATTAGATATGGACTACAACAAAGTTGAATATGCTTTTTTATTTGAGGTCACCTGCTTAATTACTTTTGTATTCAAAAACAAAACAAAACATGAGTGCAACTTATATCATAATACACAGCTATATTCTCCTGATTTTTTCATAACATAATGTCCCACTATGTTGTTCTGAAGATTTTACTATAAAACATTAAAAAGTTTCAGAGATATAAACCTCTATGAGTAGAAACCCTAAATAACCCTATGTGGCTACTAGAATCTGCATGTTGAAAAACTGCATTATGTTCTGCTGGCATAAGGTATATTTTACAAATCTATATTGATGTGTCATCATATCAGAAATAAAAAGAACTTCTATTCATTAGAAAACTGGCATTTACTGTTTCTCAGAAGATATGACTGCAAGATTGGGTTCATTACATAAATGAATCTGATATTGAACAGCTGCATTTTTATATGAGACAGTTTATTGATGGGGCATAGAACATGGGTATGCATCTTAGTTATACAAAACCAAACAATTGGAGACCAGAGCCAGATAAACCAACACAATAAAAACAACATCCACTTGGCTTGACTACTCCACATAACTCGGTTTTATGATTGTAATTCTAAAGGCATAATATATTTGGCATTTTGTGACCACTGCCATTATAATTATGTGGGAAAAAACAAACACAACCTAAAAAAGAAAAATTGTGAACACCGTTATGACGTAAGTGCTCTTAATTCAAACAATGCACTCTTTAGGCACAAAAATGAATGTAAAGAAAATAAAAAAATGTTATTAGAATAAGTGTTATTTAACTCTAGAGGAGCACCTTAGAAATATAGATTACAATATCATGAGATATTATGGCAAATACAATGACATTTCTTGTGAAGATCCTCTGTTAAATGATTACATTATCCTTAACTAGTTTACTTAAACTGTAAGCTGCTAAATTGCAAAACTTGTGTTTCTATTAATATTTTTTGGAGGATGAGCGACCTTATGTAAATAGCATTCATTTAATTTTTATATTTATTATTGACTTTTTAAGTAAAAAAGTGTTATGATATATTTAAATTATGAATATCAGTGAGATTTAAATCATTTGGACATTTTGATTTGATGATTTTAGACATTTGATGGATATGAGTTTATATAAAAGCATTTTGTAAAATGTCTAAGGTCATTCTAATGAAGTCCATACTATTCATGGATGAAAGCACATAATTGTTGTTGACTTTTGGAATAAAAATTTTTGTCATGCATTGGCTTACAGTAGTTGTGGCATGGGTGGATGTTAGTTTTTTATATATTTTGATTTTGATAAATGTAACATAATGTATTTTGGAAAGTCTGCAGTGTATCTACTACACTAGAATGTTAACTAAAACAGGTAATCCAATATAAAGCTCATTAAAGACAATTTTGGAAAGATCATGACCAGAACTCATTTGAAAACACTTATACAGTGCATTCTCATTAAAAACTTTATCAGATTCATCTTGTGCTGTGATCTTCAAATCCATATATCTGTCACATAAAGAAATACAGATGCCAAAGTCCAACGTTATTGAAAAAATCCCAGAAAGGGCACAAGAAGTTTTCCTGCATCATTATGTGTCATTAACAGGCCACAAACTGAGTAGATATTTTAGTGGCAGGGGACATATTCTTCTGCAATTTACCCAAGTGATGAGTTGATGTGGGGATACCAATGTACACAAAACACAAACTAACCACAACAAAATCAAAAGCATCATCCTGGTGTTACTGATAACAGGATGTGCTTGTGAACAGAACATAACTGAACAACAGTATCAGCAAATAATATAACAACATAAACAAAATAATAATAATAAATTAGATGAAATTCTGCATGTCAGAACCTGATTACTATGTACACAAGTGCTGTATGACAACTGACCTAGTTTACTCTTCCCAATAAAATGACATCACAAAGCACAAGATACCTTCATTAAAATGATATCTTTGAACAGTGGATCTGTGACATTTTAGAATGGTATCTGTCTGCCCATATGTGCAGAATAACAGGGTTACTATTCAAAGTGATCTATACCATCACCATGATCAACATTAGTACTCGCTTTTATAGTGAACTTAAACTGGGCTATGGAATATAGCAGGCTGCCTGTATTCCCATTATTGAATAGCTTGTTGTTCTGGCTGCCTGTATTCCTGTTATTGAATAGCTTGTTGTTCTGGCTGCCTGTATTCACATTATTGAATAGTTTCTTGCTGTTCTGGCTGCCTGTATTCCCATTATTGAATAGCTTATTGTAGTTCTGGCAGCCTGTATTCCGGTTATTGAATAGCTTGTTGCTGTTCTGGCTGCCTGTAGTCCCATTAATGAATAGCTTGTTGTTGTTCTGGCAGCCTGTATTCCCGTTATTGAATAGCTTGTTGTTGTTCTGGCTGCCTGTATTCCCGTTAATGAATAGCTTGTTGTTCTGGCAGCCTGTATTCCCATTATTGAATAGCTTGTTGTTCTAGCTTCTTGTATTCCCGTTATTGAATAGCTTGTTGTTGTTCTGGCTGCCTGTATTCCCGTTAATGAATAGCTTGCTGTTGTTCAGGCTGCCTATATTCCCATTAATGAATAGCTTGCTGTTGTTCTGGCTGCCTGTATTCCCATTATTGAATAGCTTGTTGTTCTGGCTGCCTGTATTCCCATTATTGAATAGCTAGTTGTTGTTCTGGCTGCCTGTATTCCCGTATTTGAATAGCTTGTTGTTGTTCTGGCTGCCTGTATTCCCATTATAGAATAGCTTGTTGTTCTGGCTGCTTGTATTCCCGTAATTGAATAGCTTGTTGTCCTGGCTGTCTGTATTCCTGTTATTGAATAACTTGCTGTTGTTCTGGCTGCCTATATTCCCATTATTGAATAGCTTGTTGTTCTGGCTGTATGTATTCCCATTATTGAATAGCTTGTTGTCCTGGTTGCCTGTATTCCTGTTATTGAATAGCTTGTTGTCCTGGCTGCCTGTATTCCCATTATTGAATAGCTTGTTGTTGTTCTGGCAGCCTGTATTCCCGTTATTGAATCACTTGTTGTTGTTCTGGCTGTCTGTATTCTTGTTAGTGAATAGATTGTTGTTGTTCTGGCTGTCTGTATTCTTGTTATTGAATAGCTTGCTGTTGTTCTGGCTGCCTGTATTCCCATTATTGAATAGCTTGTTGTTGTTCTAGCTTCCTGTATTCCCTTTATTGAATAGCTTGTTGTTGTTCTGGCTGCCTGTATTCCCATTAATGAATAGCTTGTTGTTCTGGCTGACTGGATTCCCATTATTGAATAGCTTGTTGTTGTTCTGGCTGCCTGTATTCCCATTATTGAATAGGTTGTTGTTGTTCTGGCTGCCTGTAGTCCCATTATTAAATAGCTTGTTGTTCTGGCTGCTTGTATTCCCGTTATTGAATAGGGTGTTGTTCTGGCTGGCTGTATTCCTGATATTGAATAGCTTGCTCTCGTTCTGGCTGCCTATATTCCCATTATTGAATAGCTTGTTGTTCTGGCTGTATGTATTCCCATTATTGAATAGCTTGTTGTCCTGGTTGCCTGTATTCCTGTTATTGAATAGCTTGTTGTCCTGGTTGACTGTATTCCTGTTATTGAATAGCTTGTTGTCCTGGCTGCCTGTATTCCCATTATTGAATAGCTAGTTGTTCTGGCAGCCTGTATTCCCATTATTGAATAGCTTGTTGTTGTTCTGGCTGTCTGTATTCTTGTTATTGAATAGCTTGCTCTTGTTCTGGCTGCCTATATTCCCATTATTGAATAGCTTGCTGTTCTGGCTGTATGTATTCCCATTATTGAATAGCTTGTTGTCCTGGTTGCCTGTATTCCTGTTATTGAATAGCTTGTTGTCCTGGTTGACTGTATTCCTGTTATTGAATAGCTTGTTGTCCTGACTGCCTGTATTCCCATTACTGAATAGTTTGTTGTTGTTCCGGCTGCCTGTATTCCCATTATTGAATCGTTTGTTGTTGTCCTGGCTGCCTGTATTCCCATTATTGAATAGCTTGTTGTAGTTCTGGCAGCCTGTATTCCCGTTATTGAATAGCTTGTTGTTGTAGCTTCCTGTATTCCTGTTATTGAATAGCTTGCTGTTGTTCTGTCTGCCTATTTTCCCATTATTGAGTAGCTTGTTGTTCTGGCTGTATGTATTCCCATTATTGAATAGCTTGTTGTCCTGGTTGCCTGTATTACTGTTATTGAATAGCTTGTTGTCCTGGTTGACTGTATTCCTGTTATTGAATAGCTTGTTGTCCTGGCTGCCTGTATTCCCATTATTGAATAGCTAGTTGTTGTTCTGGCAGCCTGTATTCCCATTATTGAATAGCTTGTTGTTGTTCTGGCTGTCTGTATTCTTGTTATTGAATAGCTTGCTCTTGTTCTGGCTGCCTATATTCCCATTATTGAATAGCCTGCTGTTCTGGCTGTATGTATTCCCATTATTGAATAGTTTGCTGTCCTGGTTGCCTGTATTCCTGTTATTGAATAGCTTGTTGTCCTGGTTGACTGTATTCCTGTTATTGAATAGCTTGTTGTCCTGGCTGCCTGTATTCCCATTACTGAATAGTTTGTTGTTGTTCCGGCTGCCTGTATTCCCATTATTGAATAGTTTGTTGTTGTTCTGGCTGCCTGTATTCCCATTATTGAATAGCTTGTTGTAGTTCTGGCAGCCTGTATTCCCGTTATTGAATAGCTTGTTGTTGTTGTAGCTTCCTGTATTCGTTATTGAATAGCTTGCTGTTGTTCTGGCTGCCTATATTCCCATTATTGAATAGCTTGTTGTTCTCGCTGTATGTATTCCCATTATTGAATAGCTTGTTGTCCTGGTTGCCTGTATTCCTGTTATTGAATAGCTTGTTGTCCTGGCTGCCTGTATTCCCATTATTGAATAGCTTGTTGTTGTTCTGGCACCCTGTATTCCCGTTATTGAATAGCTTGTTGTTGTTCTGGCTGTCTGTATTCCCGTTATTGAATAGCTTGTTGTTGTTGTGGCTGCCTGTATTCCCATTAATGAATAGCTTGTTGTTGTCCTGGCAGCCTGTATTCCCATTATTGAATAGCTTGTTGTTGTTCTAGCTTCCTGTATTCCCGTTATTGAATAGCTTGTTGTTGTTCTGGCTGCCTGTATTCCCTTTAATGAACAGCTTGCTGTTGTTCAGGCTGCCTGTATTCCCATTATTGAATAGCTTGTTGTTCTGGCTGCCTGTATTCCCATTATTGAATAGCTTGTTGTTATTCTGGTTGCCTGTATTCCCATTATTGAATAGCTTGTTGTTATTCTGGTTGCCTGTATTCCCATTATTGAATAGCTTGTTGTTGTTTTGGCTGCCTGTATTCCCTTTATTGAATAGCTTGTTGTTGTTCTGGCTGCCTGTATTCCCATTATCGAATAGCTTGTTGTTGTTCTGGCTGCCTGTATTCCTGTTAATGAATAGCTTGTTGTTGTTCTGGCAGCCTGTATTCCCATTATTGAATAGCTTGTTGTTGTTCTAGCTTCCTGTATTCCCGTTATTGAATAGCTTGTTGTTCTGGCTGTATGTATTCCCATTATTGAATAGCTTGTTGCCCTGGTTGCCTGTATTCCTGTTATTGAATAGCTTGTTGTCATGGCTGCCTGTATTCCCATTATTGAATAGCTTGTTGTTGTTCTGGCAGCCTGTACTCCCGTTATTGAATAGCTTGTTGTTGTTCTAGCTTACTGTATTCCCGTTATTCAATAGCTTGTTGTTCTGGCTGCCTGTATTCCCGTTAATGAATAGCTTGCTGTTGTTCTGGCAGCTTGTATTCCCATTATTGAATAGCTTGTTGTTGTTCTAGCTTCCTGTATTCCCGTTATTGAATAGCTTGTTGTTGTTCTGGCTGCCTGTATTCCCATTAATGAATAGCTTGCTGTTGTTCAGGCTGCCTGTATTCCCATTAATGAATAGTTGCTGTTGTTCTGGCTGCCTGTATTCCCATTATTGAATAGCTTTTTGTTCTGGCTGCCTGTATTCCCGTTATTGAATAGCTTGTTGTTGTTCTGGCTGACTGTATTCCCATTATTGAATAGCTTGTTGTTCTGGCTGCTTGTATTCCGTTATTGAATAGCTTGTTGTTCTGGCTGTCTGTATTCCTGTTATTGAATAGCTTGCTGTTGTTCTGGCTGCCTATATTCCCATTATTGAATAGCTTGTTGTTCTGGCTGTATGTATTCACATTATTGAATAGCTTGTTGTCCTGGTTGCCTGTATTCCTGTTATTGAATAGCTTGTTGTCCTGGCTGCCTGTATTCTCATTATTGAATAGCTTGTTGTTGTTCTGGCAGCCTGTATTCCCATTAATGAATAGCTTGCTGTTGTTCTGACTGCCTGTATTCCCATTATTGAATAGCTTGTTGTTCTGGCTGCCTGTATTCCCATTATTGAATAGCTTGCTGTTGTTCTGGCTGTCTGTATTCCCGTTAATGAATAGCTTGCTGTTGTTCTGGCTCCCTGTATTCCCATTATTGAATAGCTTGTTGTTGTTCTGGCTTCCTGTATTCCCATTATTGAATAGCTTGTTGTTCTGGCTGCCTGTATTCCCATTATTGAATAGCTTGTTGTTGTTCTGGCTGCCTGTATTCCCATTAATGAATAGCTTGCTGCTGTTCTGGCTGCCTGTATTGCCATTATTGAATAGCTTGTTGTTGTTCTAGCTTCCTGTATTCCAGTTATTGAATAGTTTGTTTTTGTCTGGTTGCCTGTATTACCATTATTGAATAGCTTGCTGTTGATCTGGCTGCCTGTATTCCCGTTATTGAATAGCTTGTTGTTGTTCTAGCTTCCTGTATTCTCATTATTGAATAGTTTGCTGTTGTTCTGGCTGCCTGTATTCCCATTATTGAATAGCTTGTTGTTGTTCTAGCTTCCAGTATTCCCTTTATTGAATAGCTTGTTGTTGTTCTGGCTGCCTGTATTCCCATTAATGAATAGCTTGCTGTTTTTCTGGCTGCCTGTATTCCCATTGTGGAATAGTTTGTTGTTCTGGCTGCCTGTATTCCCATTATTGAATAGCTTGTTGTTGTTCTGGCTGCCTGTATTCCCGTTATTGAATAGCTTGTTGTTGTTCTGGCTGCCTGTATTCCCATTATTGAATAGTTTGTTATTCTGGCTGTATGTATTCCCATTATTGAATAGCTTGTTGTCCTGGTTGCCTGTATTCCTGTTATTGAATAGCTTGTTGTCCTGGTTGCCTGTATTCCTGTTATTGAATAGCTTGTTGTCCTGGCTGCCTGTATTCCCATTGTTGAATAGCTTGTTGTTGTTCTGGCAGCCTGTATTCCTGTTATTGAATAGCTTGTTGTTGTTCTGGCTGTCTGTAATCCTGTTAGTGAATCACTTGCTGTTGTTCTGGCTGCCTGTATTTCCATTATTGAATAGCTTGTTGTTGTTCTGGCTGCCTGTATTCCCATTATTGAATAGCTTGTTGTTGTTCTGGCTGCCTGTATTCCCATTAATGAATAGCTTGCTGTTGTTCTGGCTGCCTTTATTGCCATTATTGAATAGCTTGTTGTTGTTCTAGCTTCCTGTATTCCCGTTATTGAATAGTTTGTTGTTGTTCTGGCTGCCTGTATTCCCGTTATTGAATAGCTTGCTGTTGTTCTGGCTGCCTGTATTGCCATTATTGAATAGCTTGTTGCTGTTCTGGCTGCCTGTATTCCCAATATTGAAAAGCTTGTTGTTGTTCTAGCTTCCTGTATTCACTTTATTGAATAGTCTGTTGTTATTCTGGCTGCCTGTATTGCCATTATTGAATAGTTTGTTGTTGTTCTGGCTGCCTGTATTCCCATTATTGAATAGTTTGTTGTTCTGGCTGCCTGTATTCCTGTTATTGAATAGCTTGTTGTTGTTCTGGCTGTCTGTATTCCTGTTATTGAGTAGCTTGCTGTTGTTCTGGCTTCCTGGATTTCCATTATTGAATAGCTTGTTGCTCTGGCTGTCTGTATTCCCATTATTGAATAGCTTGTTGTCCTGGCTGACTGTATTCCCGTTATTGAATAGCTTGTTGTCCTGGCTGCCTGTATTCCCATTATTGAATAGCTTGTTGTTGTTCTGGCAGCCTGTATTCCCGTTATTGAATAGCTTGTTGTTCTGGCTGTCAGTATTCCTGTTAGTGAATAGCTTGATGTTGTTCTGGCTGTCTGTATTCCCATTAATGAATAGCTTGCTGTTGTTCTGGCTGCCTGTATTCCCATTATTGAATAGCTTGTTGTTGTTCTGGCTGGCTGTATTCCCATTATTGAAAAGCTTGTTGTTCTGCCTGCCTCTATTCCCATTAATGAATAGCTTGCTGTTGTTCTGGCTGCCTGTATTGCCATTATTGAATAGCTTGTTGTTGTTCTGCCTGCTTGTATTCCGTTATTGAATAGCTTGTTGTTGTTCTAGCTTCCTGTATTCCCGTTATTGAATAGTTTGTTGTTGTTCTGGCTGCCTGTATTCCCGTTATTGAATAGCTTGCTGTTGTTCTGGCTGCCTGTATTCCCATTATTGAATAGCTTGTTGTTCTAGCTTCCTGTATTCCCTTTATTGAATAGTTTGTTGTTCTGGCTACCTGTATTCCCATTATTGAATAGCTTGCTGTTGTTCTGGCTGCTTGTATTCCCATTATTGAATAGCTTGTTGTTGTTCTAGCTTCCTATATTCCCGTTATTGAATAGTTTGTTGTTATTCTCACCGCCTGTATTGCCATTATTGAATAGTTTGTTGTTGTTCTGGCTGCCTGTATTCCCATTAATGAATGGCTTGCTGTTGTTCTGGCTGCCTGTATTCCCATTATTGAATAGCTTGTTGTTCTGGCTGCCTGTATTCCCATTATTGAATAGCTTGTTGTTGTTCGGGCTGCCTGTATTCCCGTTATTGAATAGGTTGTTGTTGTTCTGGCTGCCTGTATTCCCATTATTGAATAGCTTGTTGTTCTGGCTGCTTGTATTCCCGTTATTGAATAGTGTGTTGTTCTGGCTGTCTGTATTCCTGTTATTGATTAGCTTGCTCTTGTTCTGGCTGCCTATATTCCCATTATTGAATAGCTTGTTGTACTGGCTGTATGTATTCCCATTATTGAATAGCTTGTTGTCCTGGTTGCCTGTATTCCTGTTATTGAATATCTTGCTGTCCTGGTTGACTGTATTCCTGTTATTGAATAGCTTGTTGTCCTGGCTGCCTGTATTCCCATTATTGAATAGCTTGTTGTTGTTCTGGCAGCCTGTATTCCCATTATTGAATAGCTTGTTGTTGTTCTAGCTTCCTGTATTCCCGTTATTGAATAGCTTGTTGTTCTGGCTGTATGTATTCCCATTATTGAATAGCTTGTTGTCCTGGTTGCCTGTATTCCTGTTATTGAATAGCTTGTTGTCCTGGCTGCCTGTATTCCCATTATTGAATAGCTTGTTGTTGTTCTGGCAGCCTGTACTCCCGTTATTGAATAGCTTGTTGTTGTTCTAGCTTACTGTATTCCCGTTATTCAATAGCTTGTTGTTCTGGCTGCCTGTATTCCCGTTAATGAATAGCTTGCTGTTGTTCTGGCAGCTTGTATTCCCATTATTGAATAGCTTGTTGTTGTTCTAGCTTCCTGTATTCCCGTTATTGAATAGCTTGTTGTTGTTCTGGCTGCCTGTATTCCCATTAATGAATAGCTTGCTGTTGTTCAGGCTGCCTGTATTCCCATTAATGAATAGTTGCTGTTGTTCTGGCTGCCTGTATTCCCATTATTGAATAGCTTTTTGTTCTGGCTGCCTGTATTCCCGTTATTGAATAGCTTGTTGTTGTTCTGGCTGACTGTATTCCCATTATTGAATAGCTTGTTGTTCTGGCTGCTTGTATTCCCGTTATTGAATAGCTTGTTGTTCTGGCTGTCTGTATTCCTGTTATTGAATAGCTTGCTGTTGTTCTGGCTGCCTATATTCCCATTATTGAATAGCTTGTTGTTCTGGCTGTATGTATTCACATTATTGAATAGCTTGTTGTCCTGGTTGCCTGTATTCCTGTTATTGAATAGCTTGTTGTCCTGGCTGCCTGTATTCTCATTATTGAATAGCTTGTTGTTGTTCTGGCAGCCTGTATTCCCATTAATGAATAGCTTGCTGTTGTTCTGACTGCCTGTATTCCCATTATTGAATAGCTTGTTGTTCTGGCTGCCTGTATTCCCATTATTGAATAGCTTGCTGTTGTTGTGGCTGTCTGTATTCCCATTAATGAATAGCTTGCTGTTGTTCTGGCTCCCTGTATTCCCATTATTGAATAGCTTGTTGTTGTTCTGGCTTCCTGTATTCCCATTATTGAATAGCTTGTTGTTCTGGCTGCCTGTATTCCCATTAATGAATAGCTTGTTGTTGTTCTGGCTGCCTGTATTCCCATTAATGAATAGCTTGCTGCTGTTCTGGCTGCCTGTATTGCCATTATTGAATAGCTTGTTGTTGTTCTAGCTTCCTGTATTCCAGTTATTGAATAGTTTGTTTTTGTCTGGTTGCCTGTATTACCATTATTGAATAGCTTGCTGTTGATCTGGCTGCCTGTATTCCCGTTATTGAATAGCTTGTTGTTGTTCTAGCTTCCTGTATTCTCATTATTGAATAGTTTGCTGTTGTTCTGGCTGCCTGTATTCCCATTATTGAATAGCTTGTTGTTGTTCTATCTTCCTGTATTCCCTTTATTGAATAGCTTGTTGTTGTTCTGGCTGCCTGTATTCCCATTAATGAATAGCTTGCTGTTTTTCTGGCTGCCTGTATTCCCATTATGGAATAGCTTGTTGTTCTGGCTGCCTGTATTCCCATTACTGAATAGCTTGTTGTTGTTCTGGCTGCCTGTATTCCCGTTATTGAATAGCTTGTTGTTGTTCTGGCTGCCTGTATTCCCATTATTGAATAGTTTGTTATTCTGGCTGTATGTATTCCCATTATTGAATAGCTTGTTGTCCTGGTTGCCTGTATTCCTGTTATTGAATAGCTTGTTGTCCTGGTTGCCTGTATTCCTGTTATTGAATAGCTTGTTGTCCTGGCTGCCTGTATTCCCATTGTTGAATAGCTTGTTGTTGTTCTGGCAGCCTGTATTCCTGTTATTGAATAGCTTGTTGTTGTTCTGGCTGTCTGTATTCCTGTTAGTGAATCACTTGCTGTTGTTCTGGCTGCCTGTATTTCCATTATTGAATAGCTTGTTGTTGTTCTGGCTGCCTGTATTCCCATTATTGAATAGCTTGTTGTTGTTCTGGCTGCCTGTATTCCCATTAATGAATAGCTTGCTGTTGTTCTGGCTGCCTTTATTGCCATTATTGAATAGCTTGTTGTTGTTCTAGCTTCCTGTATTCCCGTTATTGAATAGTTTGTTGTTGTTCTGGCTGCCTGTATTCCCGTTATTGAATAGCTTGCTGTTGTTCTGGCTGCCTGTATTGCCATTATTGAATAGCTTGTTGCTGTTCTGGCTGCCTGTATTCCCAATATTGAATAGCTTGTTGTTGTTCTAGCTTCCTGTATTCCCTTTATTGAATAGTCTGTTGTTATTCTGGCTGCCTGTATTGCCATTATTGAATAGTTTGTTGTTGTTCTGGCTGCCTGTATTCCCATTATTGAATAGCTTGTTGTTCTGGCTGCCTGTATTCCCGTTATTGAATAGCTTGTTGTTGTTCTGGCTGTCTGTATTCCTGTTATTGAGTAGCTTGCTGTTGTTCTGGCTTCCTGGATTTCCATTATTGAATAGCTTGTTGCTCTGGCTGTCTGTATTCCCATTATTGAATAGCTTGTTGTCCTGGCTGACTGTATTCCCGTTATTGAATAGCTTGTTGTCCTGGCTGCCTGTATTCCCATTATTGAATAGCTTGTTGTTGTTCTGGCAGCCTGTATTCCCGTTATTGAATAGCTTGTTGTTGTTCTGGCTGTCTGTATTCCTGTTAGTGAATAGCTTGCTGTTGTTCTGGCTGTCTGTATTCCCATTAATGAATAGCTTGCTGTTGTTCTGGCTGCCTGTATTCCCATTATTGAATAGCTTGTTGTTGTTCTGGCTGACTGTATTCCCATTATTGAAAAGCTTGTTGTTCTGCCTGCCTCTATTCCCATTAATGAATAGCTTGCTGTTGTTCTGGCTGCCTGTATTGCCATTATTGAATAGCTTGTTGTTGTTCTGCCTGCTTGTATTCCGTTATTGAATAGCTTGTTGTTGTTCTAGCTTCCTGTATTCCCGTTATTGAATAGTTTGTTGTTGTTCTGGCTGCCTGTATTCCCGTTATTGAATAGCTTGCTGTTGTTCTGGCTGCCTGTATTCCCATTATTGAATAGCTTGTTGTTCTAGCTTCCTGTATTCCCTTTATTGAATAGTTTGTTGTTCTGGCTACCTGTATTCCCATTATTGAATAGCTTGCTGTTGTTCTGGCTGCTTGTATTCCCATTATTGAATAGCTTGTTGTTGTTCTAGCTTCCTATATTCCCGTTATTGAATAGTTTGTTGTTATTCTCACCGCCTGTATTGCCATTATTGAATAGTTTGTTGTTGTTCTGGCTGCCTGTTTTCCCATTAATGAATGGCTTGCTGTTGTTCTGGCTGCCTGTATTCCCATTATTGAATAGCTTGTTGTTGTTCGGGCTGCCTGTATTCCCATTATTGAATAGGTTGTTGTTGTTCTGGCTGCCTGTATTCCCATTATTGAATAGCTTGTTGTTCTGGCTGCTTGTATTCCTGTTATTGAATAGCTTGTTGTCCTGGCTGCCTGTATTTCCATTATTGAATAGCTTGTTGTTCTGGCTGCCTGTATTCCCATTATTGAATAGCTTGTTGTTGTTCTGGCAGCCTGTATTCCCATTATTGAATAGCTTGTTGTTGTTCTGCTTCCTGTATTCCCGTTATTGAATAGCTTGTTGTACTCTGGCTGCCTGTATTCCCATTATTGAATAGCTTGTTGTTGTTCTGGCTGCCTGTATTCCCATTAATGAATAGCTTGTTGTTGTTCTGGCTGCCTGTATTCCCATTATTGAATAGCTTGTTGTTCTGGCTGCTTGTATTCCCGTTATTGAATAGCTTGTTGTTCTGGCTGTCTGTATTCCTGTTATTGAATAGCTTGCTGTTGTTCTGGCTGCCTATATTCCCATTATTGAATAGCTTGTTGTTCTGGCTGTATGTATTCACATTATTGAATAGCTTGTTGTCCTGGTTGCCTGTATTCCTGTTATTGAATAGCTTGTTGTCCTGGCTGCCTGTATTCTCATTATTGAATAGCTTGTTGTTGTTCTGGCAGCCTGTATTCCCATTAATGAATAGCTTGCTGTTGTTCTGACTGCCTGTATTCCCATTATTGAATAGCTTGTTGTTCTGGCTGCCTGTATTCCCATTAATGAATAGCTTGTTGTTGTTCTGGCTGCCTGTATTCCCATTAATGAATAGCTTGCTGCTGTTCTGGCTGCCTGTATTGCCATTATTGAATAGCTTGTTGTTGTTCTAGCTTCCTGTATTCCAGTTATTGAATAGTTTGTTTTTGTCTGGTTGCCTGTATTACCATTATTGAATAGCTTGCTGTTGATCTGGCTGCCTGTATTCCCGTTATTGAATAGCTTGTTGTTGTTCTAGCTTCCTGTATTCTCATTATTGAATAGTTTGCTGTTGTTCTGGCTGCCTGTATTCCCATTATTGAATAGCTTGTTGTTGTTCTATCTTCCTGTATTCCCTTTATTGAATAGCTTGTTGTTGTTCTGGCTGCCTGTATTCCCATTAATGAATAGCTTGCTGTTTTTCTGGCTGCCTGTATTCCCATTATGGAATAGCTTGTTTTTCTGGCTGCCTGTATTCCCATTATTGAATAGCTTGTTGTTGTTCTGGCTGCCTGTATTCCCGTTATTGAATAGCTTGTTGTTGTTCTGGCTGCCTGTATTCCCATTATTGAATAGTTTGTTATTCTGGCTGTATGTATTCCCATTATTGAATAGCTTGTTGTCCTGGTTGCCTGTATTCCTGTTATTGAATAGCTTGTTGTCCTGGTTGCCTGTATTCCTGTTATTGAATAGCTTGTTGTCCTGGCTGCCTGTATTCCCATTGTTGAATAGCTTGTTGTTGTTCTGGCAGCCTGTATTCCTGTTATTGAATAGCTTGTTGTTGTTCTGGCTGTCTGTATTCCTGTTAGTGAATCACTTGCTGTTGTTCTGGCTGCCTGTATTTCCATTATTGAATAGCTTGTTGTTGTTCTGGCTGCCTGTATTCCCATTATTGAATAGCTTGTTGTTGTTCTGGCTGCCTGTATTCCCATTAATGAATAGCTTGCTGTTGTTCTGGCTGCCTTTTTTGCCATTATTGAATAGCTTGTTGTTGTTCTAGCTTCCTGTATTCCCGTTATTGAATAGTTTGTTGTTGTTCTGGCTGCCTGTATTCCCATTATTGAATAGCTTGTTGTTGTTCTGGCTTCCTGTATTCCCATTATTGAATAGCTTGTTGTTCTGGCTGCCTGTATTCCCATTATTGAATAGTCTGTTGTTATTCTGGCTGCCTGTATTGCCATTATTGAATAGTTTGTTGTTGTTCTGGCTGCTTGTATTCCCATTATTGAATAGCTTGTTGTTCTGGCTGCCTGTATTCCCGTTATTGAATAGCTTGTTGCTGTTCTGGCTGCCTGTATTGCCAATATTGAATAGCTTGTTGTTGTTCTAGCTTCCTGTATTCCCTTTATTGAATAGTCTGTTGTTATTCTGGCTGCCTGTATTGCCATTATTGAATAGTTTGTTGTTGTTCTGGCTGCTTGTATTCCCATTTTTGAATAGCTTGTTGTTCTGGCTGCCTGTATTCCCGTTATTGAATAGCTTGTTGTTGTTCTGGCTGTCTGTATTCCTGTTATTGAGTAGCTTGCTGTTGTTCTGGCTTCCTGGATTTCCATTATTGAATAGCTTGTTGCTCTGGCTGTCTGTATTCATATTATTGAATAGCTTGTTGTCCTGGCTGACTGTATTCCCGTTATTGAATAGCTTGTTGTCCTGGCTGCCTGTATTCCCATTATTGAATAGCTTGTTGTTGTTCTGGCAGCCTGTATTCCCGTTATTGAATAGCTTGTTGTTGTTCTGGCTGGCTGTATTCCTGTTAGTGAATAACTTGCTGTTGTTCTGGCTGTCTGTATTCCCATTAATGAATAGCTTGCTGTTGTTCTGGCTGCCTGTATTCCCATTATTGAATAGCTTGTTGTTGTTCTGGCTGGCTGTATTCCCATTATTGTAAAGCTTGTTGTTCTGCCTGCCTCTATTCCCATTAATGAATAGCTTGCTGTTGTTCTGGCTGCCTGTATTGCCATTATTGAATAGCTTGTTGTTGTTCTGGCTGCTTGTATTCCCGTTATTGAATAGCTTGTTGTTGTTCTAGCTTCCTGTATTCCCGTTATTGAATAGTTTGTTGTTGTTCTGGCTGCCTGTATTCCCGTTATTGAATAGCTTGCTGTTGTTCTGGCTGCCTGTATTCCCATTATTGAATAGCTTGTTGTTCTAGCTTCCTGTATTCCCTTTATTGAATAGTTTGTTGTTCTGGCTACCTGTATTCCCATTATTGAATAGCTTGCTGTTGTTCTGGCTGCTTGTATTCCCATTATTGAATAGCTTGTTGTTGTTCTAGCTTCCTATATTCCCGTTATTGAATAGTTTGTTGTTATTCTCACCGCATGTATTTCCATTATTGAATAGTTTGTTGTTGTTCTGGCTGCCTGTATTCCCATTAATGAATGGCTTGCTGTTGTTCTGGCTGCCTGTATTCCCATTATTGAATAGCTTGTTGTTCTGGCTGCCTGTATTCCCATTATTGAATAGCTTGTTGTTGTTCTGGCTGCCTGTATTCCCGTTATTGAATAGGTTGTTGTTGTTCTGGCTGCCTGTATTCCCATTATTGAATAGCTTGTTGTTCTGGCTGCTTGTATTCCCGTTATTGAATAGCGTGTTGTTCTGGCTGTCTGTATTCCTGTTATTGAGTAGCTTGCTCTTGTTTTGGCTGCCTATATTCCCATTATTGAATAGCTTGTTGTACTGGCTGTATGTATTCCCATTATTGAATAGCTTGTTGTCCTGGTTGCCTGTATTCCTGTTATTGAATATCTTGCTGTCCTGGTTGACTGTATTCCTGTTATTGAATAGCTTGTTGTCCTGGCTGCCTGTATTCCCATTATTGAATAGCTTGTTGTTGTTCTGGCAGCCTTTATTCCCATTATTGAATAGCTTGTTGTTGTTCTGGCTGTCTGTATTCCTGTTATTGAATAGCTTGCTCTTGTTCTGGCTGCCTATATTCCCATTATTGATTAGCTTGCTGTTCTGGCTCTATGTATTTCCATTACTGAATAACTTGTTGTCCTGGTTGCCTGTATTCCTCTTATTGAATAGCTTTTTGTCCTGGTTGACTGTATTCATGTTATTGAATAGCTTGTTTTCCTGGCTGCCTGTATTCCCATTATTGAATAGTTTGTTGTTGTCCTGGCTGCCTGTATTCCCATTACTGAATAGTTTGTTGTTGTTCCGGCTGCCTGTATTCCCATTATTGAATAGTTTGTTGTTGTTCTGGCTGCCTGTATTCCCATTATTGAATAGCTTTTTGTAGTTCTGGCAGCCTGTATTCCCGTTATTGAATAGCTTGTTGTTGTTGTAGCTTCCTGTATTCCTTGTTATTGAATAGCTTGCTGTTGTTCAGGCTGCCTATATTCCCATTATTGAATAGCTTGTTGTTCTCGCTGTATGTATTCCCATTATTGAAGAGCTTGTTGTCCTGGTTGCCTGTATTCCTGTTATTGAATATCTTGTTGTCCTGGCTGCCTGTATTCCCATTATTGAATAGCTTGTTGTTGTTCTGGCACCTTGTATTCCCGTTATTGAATAGCTTGTTGTTGTTCTGGCTGTCTGTATTCCCGTTATTGAATAGCTTGTTGTTGTTGTGGCTGCCTGTATTCCCGTTAATGAATAGCTTGTTGTTGTCCTGGCAGCCTGTATCCCCATTATTGAATAGCTTGTTGTTGTTCTGGCTGCCTGTATTCCCTTTAATGTACAGCTTGCTGTTGTTCAGGCTGCCTGTATTCCCATTAATGAATAGCTTGTTGTTGTTCTGGCTGCCTGTATTCCCATTATTGAATAGCTTGTTGTTGTTCTGGCTGCCTGTATTCCCATTATCGAATAGCTTGTTGTTGTTCTGGCTGCCTGTATTCCTGTTAATGAATAGCTTGTTGTTATGGCAGCCTGTATTCCCATTATTGAATAGCTTGTTGTTGTTCTAGCTTCCTGTATTCCCGTTATTGAATAGCTTGTTGTTCTGGCTGTATGTATTCTCATTATTGAATAGCTTGTTGTCCTGGTTGCCTGTATTCCTGTTATTGAATAGCTTGTTATCCTGGCTGCCTGTATTCCCATTATTGAATAGCTTGTTGTTGTTCTGGCAGCCTGTATTCCCGTTATTGAATAGCTTGTTGTTGTTCTAGCTTCCTGTATTCCCGTTATTGAATAGCTTGTTGTTCTGGCTGCCTGTATTCCCATTAATGAATAACTTGCTGTTGTTCTGGCAGCTTGTATTCCCATTATTGAATAGCTTGTTGTTGTTCTAGCTTCCTGTATTCCCGTTATTGAATAGCTTGTTGTTGTCCTGGCTGCCTGTATTCCCGTTAATGAATAGCTTGCTGTTGTTCAGGCTGCTTGTATTCCCATTAATGAATAGTTGCTGTTGTTCTGGCTGCCTGTATTCCCATTATTGAATAGCTTTTTGTTCTGGCTGCCTGTATTCCCGTTATTGAATAGCTTGTTGTTGTTCTGGCTGCCTGTATTCCCATTATTGAATAGCTTGCTGTTCTGGCTGCTTGTATTCCCGTTATTGAATAGCTTGTTGTTCTGGCTGTCTGTATTCCTGTTATTGAATAGCTTGCTGTTGTTCTGGCTGCCTATATTCCCATTATTGAATAGCTAGTTGTTCTGGCTGTATGTATTCACATTATTGAATAGCTTGTTGTCCTGGTTGCCTGTATTCCTGTTATTGAATAGCTTGTTGTCCTGGCTGCCTGTATTCTCATTATTGAATAGCTTGTTGTTGTTCTGGCAGCCTGTATTCCCATTAATGAATAGCTTGCTGTTGTTCTGACTGCCTGTATTCCCATTATTGAATAGCTTGTTGTTCTGGCTGCCTGTATTCCCATTATTGAATAGCTTGCTGTTGTTCCGGCTGTCTGTATTCCTGTTAATGAAGAGCTTGCTGTTGTTCTGGCTCCCTGTATTCCCATTATTGAATAGCTTGTTGTTGTTCTGGCTGCCTGTATTCCCATTATTGAATAGCTTGTTGTTCTGGCTGCCTGTATTCCCATTATTGAATAGCTTGTTGTTGTTCTGGCTGCCTGTATTCCCATTAATGAATAGCTTGCTGCTGTTCTGGCTGCCTGTATTGCCATTATTGAATAGCTTGTTGTTGTACTAGCTTCCTGTATTCCAGTTATTGAATAGTTTGTTTTTGTCTGTTTGCCTGTATTACCATTATTGAATAGCTTGCTGTTGATCTGGCTGCCTGTATTCCCGTTATTGAATAGTTTGTTGTTGTTCTTGCTTCCTGTATTCTCATTATTGAATAGTTTGCTGTTGTTCTGGCTGCCTGTATTCCCATTATCGAATAGCTTGTTGTTGTTCTAGCTTCCTGTATTCCCTTTATTGAATAGCTTGTTGTTGTTCTGGCTGCCTGTATTCCCATTAATGAATACCTTGCTGTTTTTCTGGCTGCCTGTATTCCCATTATGGAATAGCTTGTTGTTCTGGCTGCCTGTATTCCCATTATTGAATAGCTTGTTGTTGTTCTGGCTGCCTGTATTCCCGTTATTGAATAGCTTGTTGTTGTTCTGGCTGCCTGTATTTCCATTATTGAATAGTTTGTTATTCTGGCTGTATGTATTCCCATTATTGAATAGTTTGTTGTCCTGGTTGCTTGTATTCCTGTTATTGAATAGCTTGTTGTCCTGGTTGACTGTATTCCTGTTATTGAATAGCTTGTTGTCCTGGCTGCCTGTATTCCCATTATTGAATAGCTTGTTGTTGTTCTGGCAGCCTGTATTCCCATTATTGAATAGCTTGTTGTTGTTCTGGCTGTCTGTATTCTTGTTATTGAATAGCTTGCTCTTGTTCTGGCTGCCTATATTCCCATTATTGAATAGCTTGCTGTTCTGGCTGTATGTATTCCCATTATTGAATAGCTTGTTGTCCTGGTTGCCTGTATTCCTGTTATTGAATAGCTTGTTGTCCTGGTTGACTGTATTCCTGTTATTGAATAGCTTGTTGTCCTGGCTGCCTGTATTCCCATTACTGAATAGTTTGTTGTTGTTCCGGCTGCCTGTATTCCCATTATTGAATAGTTTGTTGTTGTTCTGGCTGCCTGTATTCCCATTATTGAATAGCTTGTTGCTGTTCTGGCAGCCTGTATTCCCGTTATTGAATAGCTTGTTGTTGTTGTAGCTTCCTGTATTCCTGTTATTGAATAGCTTGCTGTTGTTCTGGCTGCCTATATTCCCATTATTAAATAGCTTGTTGTTCTCGCTGTATGTATTCCCATTATTGAATAGCTTGTTGTCCTGGTTGCCTGTATTCCTGTTATTGAATAGCTTCTTGTCCTGGCTGCCTGTATTCCCATTATTAAATAGCTTGTTGTAGTTCTGGCACCCTGTATTCCCGTTATTGAATAGCTTGTTGTTGTTCTGGCTGTCTGTATTCCCGTTATTGAATAGCTTGTTGTTGTGGCTGCCTGTATTCCCGTTAATGAATAGCTTGTTGTTGTCCTGGCAGCCGGTATTCCCATTATTGAAAAGCTTGTTGTTGTTCTAGCTTACTGTAGTCCCGTTATTGAATAGCTTGTTGTTGTTCTGGCTGCCTGTATTCCCTTTAATGAACAGCTTGCTGTTGTTCAGGCTGCCTGTATTCCCATTAATGAATAGCTTGCTGTTGTTCTGGCTGCCTGTATTCCCATTATTGAATAGCTTGTTGTTCTGGCTGCCTGTATTCCCATTATTGAATAGCTTGTTGTTATTCTGGTTGCCTGTATTCCCATTATTGAATAGCTTGTTGTTGTTCTGGCTGCCTGTATTCCCATTATTGAATAGCTTGTTGTTGTTCTGGCTGCCTGTATTCCCATTATCAAATAGCTTGTTGTTGTTCTGGCTGCCTGTATTCCTGTTAATGAATAGCTTGTTGTTGTTCTGGCAGCCTGTATTCCCATTATTGAATAGCTTGTTGTTGTTCTAGCTTCCTGTATTCCCGTTATTGAATAGCTTGTTGTTCTGGCTGTATGTATTCCCATTATTGAATAGCTTGTTATCCTGGTTGCCTGTATTCCTGTTATTGAAGAGCTTGTTATCCTGGCTGCCTGTATTCCCATTATTGAATAGCTTGTTGTTGTTCTGGCAGCCTGTATTCCCGTTATTGAATAGCTTGTTGTTGTTCTAGCTTCCTGTATTCCCGTTATTAAATAGCTTGTTGTTCTGGCTGCCTGTATTCCCGTTAATGAATAGCTTGCTGTTGTTCTGGCAGCTTGT
Organism: Protopterus annectens; assembly: GCF_019279795.1. Taxonomy (NCBI): domain Eukaryota; kingdom Metazoa; phylum Chordata; order Ceratodontiformes; family Protopteridae; genus Protopterus; species Protopterus annectens. Next base: position 361,959,381 of record NC_056743.1, on the reverse strand, counting down.
ATTCCCATTATTAAATAGCTTGTTGTTGTTCTAGCTTCCTGTATTCCCGTTATTGAATAGCTTGTTGTTGTCCTGGCTGCCTGTATTCCCATTAATGAATAGCTTGCTGTTGTTCAGGCTGCCTGTATTCCCATTAATGAATAGTTGCTGTTGTTCTGGCTGCCTGTATTCCCATTATTGAATAGCTTGTTGTTGTTCTGGCTGCCTGTATTCCCATTATTGAATAGCTTGTTGTTGTTCTGGCTGCCTGTATTCCCATTATTGAATAGCTTGTTGTTCTGGCTGCTTGTATTCCCGTTATTGAATAGCTTGTTGTTCTGGCTGTCTGTATTCCTGTTATTGAATAGCTTGCTGTTGTTCTGGCTGCCTATATTCCCATTATTGAATAGCTTGTTGTTCTGGCTGTATGTATTCACATTATTGAATAGCTTGTTGTCCTGGTTGCCTATATTCCTGTTATTGAATAGCTTGTTGTCCTGGGTGCCTGTATTCTCATTATTGAATAGCTTGTTGTTGTTCTGGCAGCCTGTATTCCCATTAATGAATAGCTTGCTGTTGTTCTGACTGTCTGTATTCCCATTATTGAATAGCTTGTTGTTCTGGCTGCCTGTATTCCCATTATTGAATAGCTTGCTGTTGTTCTGGCTGTCTGTATTCCTGTTAATGAATAGCTTGCTGTTGTTCTGGCTCCCTGTATTCCCATTATTGAATAGCTTGTTGTTGTTCTGCCTGCCTGTATTCCCATTATTGAATAGCTTGTTGTTCTGGCTGCCTGTATTCCCATTATTGAATAGCTTGTTGTTGTCCTGGCTGCCTGTATTCCCATTAATGAATAGCTTGCTGCTGTTCTGGCTGCCTGTATTGCCATTATTTAATACCTTGTTGTTGTATTAGCTTCCTGTATTCCAGTTATTGAATAGTTTGTTTTTGTCTGGTTGCCTGTATTACCATTATTGAATAGCTTGCTGTTGATCTGGCTGCCTGTATTCCCGTTATTGAATAGTTTGTTGTTGTTCTAGCTTCCTGTGTTCTCATTATTGAATAGTTTGCTGTTGTTCTGGCTGCCTGTATTCCCATTATTGAATAGCTTGTTGTTGTTCTAGCTTCCTGTATTCCCTTTATTGAATAGCTTGTTGTTGTTCTGGCTGCCTGTATTCCCATTAATGAATACCTTGCTGTTTTTCTGGCTGCCTGTATTCCCATTATGGAATAGCTTGTTGTTCTGGCTGCCTGTATTCCCATTATTGAATAGCTTGTTGTTGTTCTGGCTGCCTGTATTCCCGTTATTGAATAGCTTGTTGTTGTTATGGCTGCCTGTATTCCCATTATTGAATAGTTTGTTATTCTGGCTGTATGTATTCCCATTATTGAATAGCTTGTTGTCCTGGTTGCCTATATTCCTGTTATTGAATAGCGTGTTGTCCTGGTTGCCTGTATTCCTGTTATTGAATAGCTTGTTGTCCTGGCTGCCTGTATTCCCATTGTTGAATAGCTTGTTGTTATTCTGGCAGCCTGTATTCCTGTTATTGAATAGCTTGTTGTTGTTCTGGCTGTCTGTATTCCTGTTAGTGAATCACTTGCTGTTGTTCTGGCTGCCTGTATTTCCATTATTGAATAGCTTGTTGTTGTTCTGGCTGCCTGTATTCCCATTATTGAATAGCTTGTTGTTGTTCTGGCTGCCTGTATTCCCATTAATGAATAGCTTGCTGTTGTTCTGGCTGCCTTTATTGCCATTATTGAATAGCTTGTTGTTGTTCTAGCTTCCTGTATTCCCGTTATTGAATTGTTTGTTGTTGTTCTGGCTGCCTGTATTCCCGTTATTGAATAGCTTGCTGTTGTTCTGGCTGCCTGTATTGCCATTATTGAATAGCTTGTTGCTGTTCTGGCTGCCTGTATTCCCAATATTGAATAGCTTGTTGTTGTTCTAGCTTCCTGTATTCCCTTTATTGAATAGTCTGTTGTTGTTCTGGCTGCCTGTATTCCCATTATTGAATAGCTTGTTGTTCTGGCTGCCTGTATTCCCGTTATTGAATAGCTTGTTGCTGTTCTGGCTGTCTGTATTCCTGTTATTGAGTAGCTTGCTGTTGTTCTGGCTGCCTGGATTTCCATTATTGAAAAGCTTGTTGCTCTGGCTGTCTGTATTCCTATTATTGAATAGCTTGTTGTTCTGGCTGTCTGTATTCCCATTATTGAATAGCTTGTTGTCCTGTCTGACTGTATTCCCGTTATTGAATAGCTTGTTGTCCTGGCTGCCTGTATTCCCATTATTGAATAGCTTGTTGTTGTTCTGGCAGCCTGTATTCCCGTTATTGAATAGCTTGCTGTTGTTCTGGCTGTCTGTATTCCCATTAATGAATAGCTTGCTGTTGTTCTGGCTGCCTGTATTCCCATTATTGAATAGCTTGTTGTTGTTCTGGCTGGCTGTATTTCCATTATTGAAAAGCTTGTTGTTCTGCCTGCCTCTATTCCCATTAATGAATAGCTTGCTGTTGTTCTGGTTGCCTGTATTGCCATTATTGAATAGCTTGTTGTTGTTCTGGCTGCCTGTATTCCCGTTATTGAATAGCTTGCTGTTGTTCTAGCTTCCTGTATTCCCGTTATTGAATAGTTTGTTGTTGTTCTGGCTGCCTGTATTCCTGTTATTGAATAGCTTGCTGTTGTTCTGGCTGCCTGTATTCCCATTATTGAACAGCTTGTTGTTCTAGCTTCCTGTATTCCCTTTATTGAATAGTTTGTTGTTCTGGCTACCTGTATTCCCGTTATTGAATAGCTTGCTGTTGTTCTGGCTGCTTGTATTGCCATTATTGAGTAGCTTGTTGTTGTTCTAGCTTCCTGTATTCCGGTTATTGAATAGTTTGTTGTTATTCTCACCGCCTGTATTGCCATTATTGAATAGTTTGTTGTTGTTCTGGCTGCCTGTATTCCCATTAATGAATGGCTTGCTGTTGTTCTGGCTGCCTGTATTCCCATTATTGAATAGCTTGTTGTTCTGGCTGCCTATATTCCCATTATTGAATAGCTTGTTGTTGTTCTGGCTGCCTGTATTCCCGTTATTGAATAGGTTGTTGTTGTTCTGGCTGCCTGTATTCCCATTATTGAATAGCTTGTTGTTCTGGCTGCTTGTATTCCCGTTATTGAATAGCGTGTTGTTCTGGTTGTCTGTATTCCTGTTATTGAGTAGCTTGCTCTTGTTCTGGCTGCCTTTATTCCCATTATTGAATAGCTTGTTGTTCTGGCTGTATGTATTCCCTTTATTGAATAGCTTGTTGTCCTGGTTGCCTGTATTCCTGTTATTGAATATGTTGCTGTCCTGGTTGACTGTATTCCTGTTATTGAATAGCTTGTTGTCCTGGCTGCCTGTATTCCCATTATTGAATAGCTTGTTGTTGTTCTGGCAGCCTGTATTCCTATTATTGAATAGCTTGTTGTTGTTCTGGCTGTCTGTATTCCTGTTACTGAATAGCTTGCTCTTGTTCTGGCTGCCTATATTCCCATTATTGAATAGCTTGCTGTTCTGGCTCTATGTATTTCCATTACTGAATAACTTGTTGTCCTGGTTGCCTGTATTCCTCTTATTGAATAGCTTGTTGTCCTGGTTGACTGTATTCATGTTATTGAATAGCTTGTTTTCCTGGCTGCCTGCATTCCCATTATTGAATAGTTTGTTGTTGTTCTGGCTGCCTGTATTCCCATTATTGAATAGTTTGCTGTTGTTCTGGCTGCCTGTATTCCCATTATTGAATAGCTTGTTGTAGTTCTGCAGCCTGTATTCCCATTATTGAATAGCTTGTTGTTGTTCTAGCTTCCTGTATTCCTGTTATTGAATAGCTTGCTGTTGTTCTTGCTGCCTATATTCCCATTATTGAATAGCTTGTTGTTCTGGCTGTATGTATTCCTATTATTGAATAGCTTGTTGTCCTGGTTGCCTGTATTCCTGTTATTGAATAGCTTGTTGTCCTGGTTGCCTGTATTCCCATTATTGAATAGCTTGTTGTTGTTCTGGCAGCCTGTATTTCCGTTATTGAATAGCTTGTTGTTGTTCTGGCTGTCTGTATTCCCGTTATTGAATAGCTTGTTGTTGTTCTGGCTGCCTGTATTCCCGTTAATGAATAGCTTGTTGTTGTTCTGGCAGCCTGTATTCCCATTATTGAATAGCTTGTTGTTGTTCTAGCTTCCTGTGTTCCCGTTATTGAATAGCTTGTTGTTGTTCTGGCTGCCTGTATTCCCTTTAATGAATAGCTTGCTGTTGTTCAGGCTGCCTGTATTCCCATTAATGAATAGCTTGCTGTTGCTCTGACTGCCTGTATTCCCATTATTGAATAGCTTGTTGTTCTGGCTGCCTGTATTCCCATTATTGAATAGCTTGTTGTTGTTCTGGCTGCCTGTATTCCCGTTATTGAATAGCTTGTTGTTGTTCTGGCTGCCTGTATTCCCATTATTGAATAGCTTGTTGTTATTCTGGCTGCCTGTATTCCCATTATTGAATAGCTTGTTGTTGTTCTGGCTGCCTGTATTCCCATTAATGAATAACTTGTTGTTGTTCTGGCAGCCTGTATTCCCATTATTGAATAGCTTGTTGTTGTTCTTGATTCCTGTATTCCCGTTATTGAATAGCTTGTTGTTCTGGCTGTATGTATTCCCATTATTGAATAGCTTGTTGTCCTGGTTGCCTGTATTCCTGTTATTGAATAGCTTGTTGTCCTGGCTGCCTGTATTCCCATTATTGAATAGCTTGTTGTTGTTCTGGCAGCCTGTATTCCCATTATTGAATAGCTTGTTGTTGTTCTAGCTTCCTGTATTCCCATTATTGAATAGCTTGTTGTTGTTCTGGCTGCCTGTATTCCCGTTAATGAATAGCTTGCTGTTGTTCAGGCTGCCTGTATTCCCATTAATGAATAGCTTGCTGTTGTTCTGGCTGCCTGTATTCCCATTATTGAATAGCTTGTTGTTCTGGCTGCGTGTATTCCCATTATTGAGTAGCTTGTTGTTCTGGCTGCTTGTATTCCCGTGTTTGAATAGCTTGTTGTTCTGGCTGTCTGTATTCCTGTTATTGACTAGCTTGCTGTTGTTCTGGCTGCCTATATTCCCATTATTGAATAGCTTGTTGTTCTGGCTGTATGTATTCACATTGTTGAATAGCTTGTTGTCCTGGTTGCCTGTATTCCTGTTATTGAATAGCTTGTTGTCCTGGCTGCCTGTATTCCCATTATTGAATAGCTTGTTGTTGTTCTGGCAGCCTGTATTCCTGTTATTGAATAGCTTGTTGTTGTTCTGGCTGTTTGTATTCCTGTTAGTGAATAGCTTGCTGTTGTTCTGGCTGTCTGTATTCCCATTATTGAATAGCTTGCTGTTGTTCTGGATGCCTGTATTCCCATTATTGAATAGCTTGTTGTTGTTCTGGCTGCCTGTATTCCCATTAATGAATAGCTTGCTGTTGTTCTGGCTGCCTGTATTCCCATTATTGAATAGCTTGTTGTTCTGGCTGCCTGTATTCCCATTATTGAATAGCTTGTTGTTTTTCTGGCTGCCTGTATTCCCATTAATGAATAGCTTGCTGTTGTTCTGGCTGCCTCTATTGCCATTATTGAATAGCTTGTTGCTGTTCTGGCTGCCTGTATTCCCATTATTGAATAGCTTGTTGTTGTTCTAGCTTCCTGTATTCCAGTTATTGAATAGTTTGTTGTTGTGCTGGCTGCCTGTATTACCATTATTGAATATCTTGCTGTTGTTCTAGCTTCCTGTATTCTCGTTATTGAATAGTTTGTTGTTGTTCTGGCTGCCTGTATTCCCATTATTGAATAGCTTGTTGTTGTTCTAGCTTCCTGTATTCTCGTTATTGAATAGTTTGTTTTTGTTCTGGCTGCCTGTATTCCTGTTATTGAACAGCTTGCTGTTGTTCTGGCTGCCTGTATTCTCATTATTGAATAGCTTGTTGTTGTTCTAGCTTCCTGTATTCCCTTTATTGAATAGCTTGTTGTTGTTCTGGCTGCCTGTATTCCCATTAATGAATAGCTTGCTGTTGTTTTGGCTGCCTGTATTCCCATTATTGAGTAGCTTTTTGTTGTTCTGGCTGCCTGTATTCCCGTTATTGAATATCTTGTTGTTGTTCTGGCTGCCTGTATTCCCATTATTGAATAGCTTGTTTTTCTGGCTGTATGTATTCCCATTATTGAATAGCTTGTTGTCCTGGTTGCCTGTATTCCCATTATTGAATAGCTTGTTGTCCTGGTTGCCTGTATTCCTGTTATTGAATAGCTTGTTGTTCTGGCTGCCTGTATTCCCGTTAATGAATAGCTTGTTGTTGTTCGGGCTGCCTGTATTCCCGTTATTGAATAGTTTGTTGTTCTGGCTGCCTGTATTCCCGTTATTGAATTGCTTGCTGTTGTTTTGGCTGCCTGTATTCCCGTTATTGAATAGCTTGTTGTTGTTCTAGCTTCCTGTATTCCAGTTATTGAATAGTTTGTTGTTATTCTCACTGCCTGTATTGCCATTATTGAATAGTTTGTTGTTTTTCTGGCTGCCTGTATTCCCATTATTGAATAGCTTGTTGTTCTAGCTTCCTGTATTCCCATTATTGAATAGATTGTGGTTGTTCTCGTGTAAATCTTGCACATCTCTTTGGCTTGACTTTTGGCAACTAGATGCCTTAATCACATTTGTTATCTTTGTTTTATATATACTGTTGTTTTATTTATGTCCTATTTGATGTTTAACTTGTCTTCTCAATATTGTTTGGAACAATGCTTAGCCGATATGAACTCAAATCAACTTGAATTTGAACAAGGAGTGTAGGAAAAATGCACGTTAAGGGACACAGACCTCAAAGTGGTGCCTCCTCCTATCCTCTTTAACATGAAGAAGTACACACATCATCATATGTTTCACCCTCATGTATAGATCACTGCTGAGTTTGTGTGGACAGCATTCGACATTTTGGTACTACTGAAAGACATTTACAACTATACTCAGTGAATTATCAGCAGAGCTAATAAAAGGAAATGAATTACATAATGATGGATCAATAAGTGACTAAATATTGCAGCAGAAAGTGCAGAGAATGTGCAGTCAGGATCTAATATAAAACTAGTCCCAAGCAGTCTTAGCACAGGTGAGGTTCAACCTTTTGTTTTAGGAGTGACATAGCCAGTCAAATGCTGTCATTAATTTTTGAGATGGTGCGATTTCACTCAAATCACAGGCTGTAAGTCTACCTTTTTAAAAACATAAAAATAACGTAAGTTAACAAAAGAGGGTAACTGAATCAAAATATAGACAAGCTGTATACTAATAGTTAGAAAGCCAGAGGCTCCATGAAAGGCAGGTCAGGGGATCAAAATTATCTTTAATTAACTTATGGGATAATGTTAGTCAAAGCTGTTGTGTGATTTAGTGATTGTTTGCAGGATTTTATTAAATTTATGCAAATCTCTGGGTGGTGAGTACTATTGAAGGGTATTCCTTAGTGATGGATATTTTTTCTGGTTTTGTATATGAGACAGTGGGTTGTAAGTAGTTGTGCATATATGCAAAAAGAAAAATCTGTGCTTAAGTTCTTAACCGAACCACCCTCTATTACTCTGTAATGATCCCCTTACTCCAAATAACCTGATTCATTTATATATATATATATATATATATATATATATATATATATATATATATATTTACCTTTCAAAACATCTAAACTTCAAAACATCTAAAACTCATAACATCGAATCTCAAAAAATTAAAAACTACAAAGCAACTATAAATAACATCCCACACACTGTTTGCTATGTTTATGCAGGGGGGCTTAACTCCCCCCCCTCACTAATGTAGTGTGACCTTGGGGTTGGTATATTTAATTTATGGGGGGTGGGGGTGGAGCCCCCCACATGGGGGGTGCAGGGGGCTTGCCCCCCTGCATAAACTTAATTAAAACTCTGTGGGATGTTATTTATAGTTGCTTTGTAGTTTTCAATGTTTTGAGATTCAATAAAATGAGTTTTAGATGTTTTGAAGTTTAGATGTTATGGTCTTGATGTTTTAAGTTTAGATGTTATGAAGAGTAGATGTTTTGATAGGTAACTATATATATATATATATATATATATATATATATATATATATATATATATGGTCTAGTTTGAAACATCTAAAATCCATAACATCTAATTTCATAACATTGAGACCAGAACATCTAAAACCCAAAACATTTAAAACCCATAACATCAAATTTCATAACATCTAACACTACAAATCACAAGAAAGTAACATCCCCTCCACATATAACAATACCAAACTACCAAAACACACTTTTTACTATATTTCTTATGAGTATACTTATAAGTGTCTTATGTCCTGAGGAATTCCAGTAGTGCGCCAAGAATCAATCCCTAAGGAATGCCAGTAGACCACCAAGAATCAATCCCTGAGGTATGCCAGTAGTGCACCAAGAATCAATCCCTGAGGAATGCCAGTAGTGCACCAAGAATCACTCCCTGAGGAATGCCAATTGAGACTGTAAGAAATGATGAAAAGCCTGTTAACCATGTTATAGCCTTTTGTCTGTCTATAAGTTAGCTGTGGAACCAAGAGACAGATGAAGAGAGACCAGTGGCTGGTAATGGGATTAGCAGTTACTGATGTAAGACAAAATTAAATGCCTTAGATAAATCAAGGAATAGTGAGTATATTTACATTGCCTGTGTTTCTGTGAAGGTTACTTGTGTTAGTGAAATTTAGGAGAACAGTAGTGGTACTGTAGTTTGTTTGGAAATGATGTTGTGTTGGTGAGAGGAGATCTCTCCTCTCAGGTAGGGGATTAAGGATATGGGCTGTAATTCCAGTGGTACAGGGTTTGATTCCCTCATCTGTCATTTGCTTACTATGTGACAGTGAGCTAGCTATTTAACCAGACCTTTCCTCGTCACCCCAGAAAAGGAACTGTGTGTCCAGTGAGCCTACCTAGTTAACAAATTGGTATTATAAAATTATATTATTATTATTATTATTATTATTATTATTAGTAAGGTTTTGAAGAAGTTATGCATATATGCATTTTCCAGAATTCTTGATAAGGGAGGTTATGTAGAATGGTTAAAGGAGAAGTCTGTGGAAATGCCACCTTTATGTAGAGGTATATTGTAGGATTTCATCCAGAGGGATGAGACATATTCTAGGCACATGCATTTGCTGCCATTCGGATATGTTCAGCTAACAGACTGTCTACTGCTAGAGTGTCTGACTTTGTGTTATGAAGATTTTTCTGATGATTGAAATTGGAGATATGAACTTAGTGGGACAGGAAAATGTAATGTTTGGGTGGGAGCATTTTTAATTATTAGAAAGGATGCATTTAGAGTTTGTAAATGATAGTTTAGTTCTGTAAATTGATGCTAGAAAAGTGCCTCACAGATCCAAGGTTTGGCATTCAAGCCTCATCTAAAGTCAGCGTCTATGTGGAGTTTGCACATACTCCCGATGTTTTCTCTAAGAACATCCTAAAATCATATTGGCTGATTAGTGACTCAACTGCTAGTACACATTGCATTTAACTTTGTACTTATGGCCAAGGCTGAAAGGGATCTGTGATGACCAGTTCCTCTATCCCATTAACAAACACAGACATAAGTATTTACTGTAAGTCTTGGATGTTTTTGGAGAGTGCAAAAATGTCCTTTTATTTAAATCTGGAAGAAATGTAAGTATATGAAAAAGCCTAAAAACCAGATATGAAAAATTTAAAAGCTAGAAACTTTATTAAGTCTCTGTTAACATTGTGAACACTGTTATTTTAATGAATCACTCAGCACTATTATTTTAGTGAGTCACTCAGCACTGTTATTTTAGTGAGTCACTCAGCACTGTTATTTTAGCGAGTCACTCAGCACTGATATTTTAGCGAGTCACTCAGCACTGTTATTTTAGCGAGTCACTCAGCACTGTTATTTTAGCAAATATTATTTCACTCACTGTTAAAAGATGTACACTCAAGACTGCTTAGAGCATAATAGGTACTGTTTATGAACTATTAATTGTGTTACAAGGAATACTTAGGCAGCTGAAATGAGAAACGTGTATAGTAAATATAAAAAAATGTGAGACCATGTTGAGGGAATTTTGTAACTCCAGCTATTCAGAACGACGCCCTTGCACTTTGGTTGTTAGTTTAGGAACCATAGTAACTAACACTAGATGATGTAAGTACATCTATCAACGGCTTTGGTTATCTAATTTTGTTTTTTTTTTTTTAGATATTATACCCATCAGGAATAATCTGAGATGCTTAGCATGTGCAAAACAAGCACAGCCATTAAAGTAGGTGCTGTTTTGCTTTGAGGTTTTTGAATATTAGATTTTCATCATGCAATTACCTAAATTTTTTTGAGATTAGATCTATATCTCTAGCTACATAGATATGCATATCTAAATAAACACATTATATATATATATATATATATATATATATATATATATATATATATATATATATATGAATACTGCAGGTATAATTTGGCATAGCACACCTCTGCTGTAGTTGCATATGTGATGTCTTATGTGCCTATATATGAATACTGCAGATATAGTAGATATATCCTTAGCATGGAGAACATCGATATCTGTGCAGAAACAGAAACCTGGTTCAGGGCTCCCGAGAGCACCCCAGCACTACCAGGTTATACCTCATACCCTGCTTTTCGGCCCCAAAACTTGAACCGAACCACAAAAGGAGGGGGAGTATCGATATTCATCAAAGATACCCACACCTCCAAGTTGGTGGCACAGCACGAAGCATCAGAGACTATCCATGTGCAACTAACAGTGGGTAAAACTGCCTTCCAGTTTATAGCCTCTACAGACCACCCTCCCAAACCCAGGAACCCCACTCGGCCTTCCTGAGAACACTGGAAAATATGAAGGTCTCTCCAAACACCATTATATTGGGCGACTTAACCTACCCAAACATAGACTGGGAGCATTACAGCAATCTTACCTCCCTTCGATCCTCCTGTAAACTCTTAGTCAGCTCTATTAAGACTAACAACTCAGCTGGTGACTCCTTATTCACTAATTCTGTAGGCAGAATTTGGAATCTCTTACCCAGGGAAATTACTCAGATTACCTCCTTACCCCTCTTTAAACAAAAACTTAAACTACACTTCCAAAACCACTGGCTTTGTTCTTGTAGCACACCAGACTAACTTCTCCTCTACTTATCTCCCTCTTTTCACCTACCACAATGTGTATCGTAGTCACACTAGCAAATACCTTTATCCCTTGAACCTTGTATCTATCTTCTTTCCTCTCACTAACCTTCTCCTTTCTTTCCCCTCCCCCTCTTCTCTTTGCCTTTTCTGCCTTTTTCTTGCCCCTATTCTACTGCCTTACCTCCTCTTCCTCTCTTCCTTCCCTCTTCCTTTGGACCTTTTACCCTTTTTTTTTCTCCTTACTAATCTATATCCTCTCAAATTGACTTGGTAATATTGTTATTATACAATTGCACAGCTTGTCTATTGTATGGTTTATCTTTTGATTTTATCAATTAATTAAATTTTGACTATCCTGTTATTTTGTTGTATTTTGTGTGGAGCGTTTCTCCCCGGGCCTCTACTGAAAATGGAAATATATCCAGCTAGACTAGCCCAGTCAACAAATGTAAAATAAAATAAATAAATAAATTACTCTAGCTCCAACACCCTAGCCCAAAGGTTCCTAGAATTTATAAACTCAAATGCTATGGAACAACTTGTTACCACTCCCACAATAGGGGAAAACATACTGGACCTAATCATCACCAACATGGGGACTCTGTGCTCCAGACCAGAAGTGTATCCCTCACTGGTAAGATCAGACCATAAACTAATCTCACTGGATATTCACATCCGACCCCACCCCCTGCCCAGAAAACGACAGTGAAAAACTTCTCTAAAGCAAATTTCACACTCCTCAAAACCGAGGTGGAATCCTTCAAAGCCCCCGGGCCTGTGGAAAATACGACCCAGACCGCAGAATCCTTTCTAAACGCATTCTATGAACACCTTCAGGAATGCATGGATCATGCGATCCCAAATAAAACCAAGACCCAATCCTCCAAAGGCAGATGTCCTGTCTGGTGGACCCCAGCCATAAACAAACTATACAATAGAAGGAGGAAGCTACTAAATGATAGAGCAAAATCCCAAAAAGGGAAGGCATCACTGATCAGTATTAGCAAAAAACTACGGGCACTCATAAAAATGTCTAAGGCCAGCTTTGAGAGTAAAATTGCACAGGACAATAAGGATAATCACAAGGCTTTCTTTAGTTATGTTAGGAACCTGGGTGGTAATTCCCAGATATGCTCAGAATTAGTCCAAAATGACAAAAAATACACCGAACCCACAGACATTGCCAACATCCTAGCTGACAGGTTCAGCACAAACTTCTCCCCCCCCTCCCCACCAAAAGGGCAAATATCTATCCCAGCAGAGTGCTGCCCCCCTGACATCTCAGATGCTCAGGTAAGACCCGCCCTCTCCAAAGCAAAAAACACAGCATCGATGGGACCAGATGGTGTCCCGGACTGCGTCCTACATTGTTGTTGTAGTTGCATATGTGATGTCTCACGTACTTATATATGAATACTGCAGATATAATGTGACATAGCACACATCTGTTGAGTTGCATATGTGATGTCTTATGTACCTATATATGAATACTGCAGATATAATGTGACATAGCACACGTCTGTTGTAGTTGCATATGTGATGTCTCACGTACCTATATATGAATACTGCAGATATAATGTGACATAGCACACATCTGTTGAGTTGCATATGTGATGTCTTATGTACCTATATATGAATACTGCAGATATAATATGGCATAGCACACCTCTGCTGTAGTTGCATATGTGATGTCTCACGTACCTATATATGAATACTGCAGATATAATGTGACATAGCACACGTCTGTTGTAGTTGCATATGTGATGTCTCACATATCTATATATGAATACTGCAGATATAATGTGACATAGCACATGTCTGTTGTAGTTGCATATGTGATGTCTCACGTACTTATATATGAATACTGCAGATATGATGTGACATAGCACACATCTGTTGTAGTTGCATATGTGATGTCTCACGTACCTATATATGAATACTGCAGATATAATGTGACATAGCACACGTCTGTTGTAGTTGCATATGTGATGTCTCACGTACCTATATATGAATACTCCAGATATAATGTGACATAGCACACGTCTGTTGTAGTTGCATATGTGATGTTTCGTGTTTTTCTTTCTTTTTTTTTATTACAAACTTTCTGTTGTGCTGCTACTTTTTTCTGCCCTTACTTGAAGTTTGCATGGATTGAACTTGTGAGCTGTCTGGTGTGGCTTAAGTTAGCTAAGCTAATTAGTCTGGCAGTGTTCAGTCCTGTCAACATTGGCACACAGGCGGCTTTTCCATTTCTCCCCAGGCAGAACTGCTCCTCAAACTGTATACGTAGGGCATTGATGGTTAATGACTTAAGTGCTTATCTGTTGCGCTAACCTCATTCTCATTTATACTGTAAGAGCAGCATAAGTCTAGTAATTTAACCATCCAAAAACACAAGGCAATGAAAAATTCTAGGGCCAGTCAAACATCCAATAACTTGTATACATAGCCTTATCTGTGTAGCAAGCATGATAGAATGTATATTTTGTGTGTGTGTGTTTAGTGAGTGCACTTTGCACATGTGTATGTGTGTGTGAGTATAGGGGAGGTTTGAAAAGAAAACATTTCCATTACAAGGCTAGGTCCACTTTGAACCAGTGGTCAGAACACTACACTGACTAGTGGGGTATGCTCATAGTAAAGAGGATACACTCTAAGACAAATTAGTTCTGATTTCAAGGGATGAAAAAAATGAGAATATTCTGTTCTGCCTTCTGAAGACTCTGAGCTACAGTGATTTACAGTTGCTTGCTGGGTGTAGCCATAGGAACCAATGTGTCAGATATTCATTAAAAATGATGTAAGTGATCCCTAAGATTATTTACATTTTTGGGTATCATTTCCAGGTGTTGTCCACTTTGGTGTTTTATTACCACTCGATAAAAGAACAGGAAGACAGTTGCATACCTTTTGCATTCAGAATGGAATGACAGAGTAAAATGAAACATGATAATCCAGTTGCCCCACACAAGTAAAACAGACGTGATGCAAAATTGACTGTGCACAGTCCCAAAGCAGTAACAGGCTCCATAAAAGGAAAATCAGAGGATGTGCTGCTGATATTTAACTATGTTGACTGTGGTATTCCAAAGCATCTGTTCCAGTAAATAGTAAGTTAACTGCCACAGCTTTTCAGTCTTCTGTGTAGTTAACTGATAAGTCATGCCAAGTGTAGCCTTACCTGGTGGTACTTGTTCTGGCAGGTGGCGTAGACGGTTAAGGAAATGAACTGTAGTTCCTGTGGTACAGGGTTTGATTTTTCACCCTTTGTTTACCTGCTGTGGGACGTTGAGCAAGTCACTTAACTAGCAGTTGCTCCCAGGATGCCCATGAAAATGGAAAATGTGTCTAGTGGGCCTACATGGTTAACAAATGGGCATTATTACTTCTAGTAAATAGATTTAACTCACTATTCTTAATGTTTTATTAATAAAGGATGATGTGCAGTGCTTTCTAGTGTCTCGTTTCTCTCTTGGAAAATCAAAAATGTGTTAATCTTTTGAGTTTTATTCGTATATATCTCCTTTTATGTTTAGTGCAATACAGTTTGTTAATTTTACTAACAGGCTGCTAAAGAAAAAAAATATATCAGGTTTTTCTGAAATGCATTCTTTATGCTCCCCAGCATAAATGTTTTCAGTATGAAAATTCTAATAAGAAGCAGGAATTTCCTCTTGGACATTGTTTTTCTGGATATTTACAGGACAGTAAAAATAACTTCTCATAATCAAAAATGTTATTTCCAAAAGCATCTCACAGACAAGAGATTTAGTGCTGGTTGGTTTTACTGCTGATGGTGAGTCATTATCAAAGACTTTTCTTCTGATGTCAACAATGACACTTAGTTTGCATGTGACCTGTTTCCTGTGACAAGCACCTCGGTTAGTAATGTGAATGTCTCATGTCTGTGCCCCCATGCTGTTCTTGGAATCCTTTACCAAAATACATGGAAAATAAGTAAAATTTTACGACTATGTTGCTCAGTACGGCTGGGTACACAAAACCAGTTGTGACTTTATCAGCACTGTATAATCTTCTCAGTATGACCAAAACTCATCCTTCTTACTAGCTAAAGTAGTGACTGTCAGGGAAGTGGACATTCATGATGACCAAAAGTCATCCCTCTTACTAGCTAAAGTAGTGACTGTCAAGGAAGTGGACATTCATGCAAGCAGCAGGCTGTTCCCTGCATGCCCAAGTCTCAGCCTTACTGTCTTCTACAATCCTATTAGCACATCCTGTTCCTGATTGGTTAGTCATGCCTACAGCTCCAATGGCCTTCACAGTAATTTGTATACGCTGCATCTGTCTACACAACCACTGTGCTATGTACCTGTGTGACTAGTCATGGCTTATACTTGCTGTTATCACCTAAATCAGGGCTATTCCATGCTTTTAACTGTGTAATTATCACTATTGTTTTCAAGAGCTGCATGTTGTTCCTCCTTACACAATCAGATGAGCACATCAACAAAACTACTGATAGATGTAGCCTTCCCTGCCATACTGCTAGGGCTACATATGCACAACCTATCTACACAACCTGGACTAAACTCAGTTCTGTTTACACAGCTTGAATCCACCTGCTCCTACTTACACAAACATAACTATGCCACCTTCTGCATGAACTACCATGGCTACACCCCTGCCAATATAACCAGGGCTGCACCATCTACTACCTATACAACCATAACTGTATCCTGCTCCTGCCTATATAATTGGGTCGGCACATGGCTCCTGCCTACACAACTATGGCTGCACCATCTAGTACCTGCACAACCACAGCTGCCCTCAGCTCCTACCTGCATAACCATGATTGTACTGTTTACTTCCATCACAAGTGACTGCATCCTGCTCTTGGTATGCAACTGGGAGTGCTCCACTTCCAGAACTGTACTATCTCCTGCCTATGCTAGTATATCTTCCAACATCTACTATTTAGATGACCGTGGTGGCATCCTGCTGCTATCTATATAACAGGAGCTGCTGCTAGCTCCTGCTCACACAACCATGGGGCTCCATCTCTTTCCTACACAACCAAGGGGGCTCCATCTTCTGCCTAAAAAAAAACATTGGGGTTCCATCTCCTGCCTACACAACTATGGGGGCTCCATCTCCTTCATACAGAAACACAGGTACTCCATCACCTGCTTACATAACCACAGGGGCTCCATTTCCTGCTTACTCAACCATGGGGCTCCATCTCCTGCCTACACAACCAAGAGTGCTCCATCTGCTGCCTACACAACCATGGGTGTTCCTTCTCCTGCCTACACAACCATGAGTGCTCCATAAGCTGCCTACACAACAATGAGTGCTCCATCTCCTGCCTACAGAACCAAGGGGGCTCCATCTCCTGCCTACAAAACCATGAGTGCTTCCTCTCCTGCCTACACAAATACAGGGGCTCCATCTCCTGCCTATAAAACCATGGGTGCTCCATTTCCTGCTTACACAACTACAGGGGCTCCATCTTCTGCCTCCTGAACCATGGGGGTTCCATCTCCTGCATCCAGAACCATGAATGATCCAACTCCTGCCTACATAACCACATATGCTCCATGTTTTGCCTACACAACTAGGGCTGCACAGACTCTACCCATCTGTTGTTTGCACTACCAAGGCGCTACCCGAAGTGTTACTTTATCACATAGGCTTTGAAGGACAATAACATTTTCTGAATGCAGCACATCTGACATAACATTTGCAGTTTAAATTGTGTTTTATTTTGAATTATCACTGGTGAAGTAATTTCTTCTGAATGCAAATAATGCAAATGATCTTTAATCTTGCACACAGACACACACCTGTGTATTTGTAGTACATTTAACTCACTATTCTTAATACTTTATTAATAAATTATTCTTTACAATAATGTTTCCTGAAGTTGTATGTAATACTTTTTAGAGTCTTATTCTAATTTATAAAATCGGAAGTTTGTTCATCTTTTGAGTTTTATACATGTGGTATATTTAATTATATTTAATTATCGGATTAAGAAACATGAAGCCTGAGCCATAGCTTTATAAGGCTGTCTCTAAAATGTTTAATGCAGTGGAATTTTATAAAAGGGAACACAAAAATGTAACTATTTATGTACTATTGACACCGTTTTCTGAATTTCCCTCTAGTGTTTTAAGTATGGTTTTCTGCATTTCATACCCATTCAGACTCCAGGCATTACTACCATAAAGTGATGTCTGTGGAATTCAGCAGGACTTTTACAACAGCAATTTGTTTTGTTCTGGATGTACTGTAGAAGGTTTTTTTGTTCCTTTTAAACAACTGTTCGTCAGAACACACAGTGAGATTATCATAGCCAGTTGCAAATGTGGTAGAAATAAATTGCAAATCGTTCTTTTTACCTAAATAAAATTATTAAATTTTAACTAAAATAGAGATATGACAGAAGGGAAAAATTAATAATAGGGAAGAGGAGCCCAAATTAGGCCATTCAAAAAATGTCATTCCTGACAACATACTAGAACATAGAAACAGGTCAGCAACTATTTACAGATGCTGCCTGAAAAGCGAATTTATAATTACAAGTGAAATGTCTGTATTCTCAATCTTCTCACTTAACCATTAATGTTAAGCACTTTTTAAAAGAGCTGCTTTAAACCTGCCACCTCATGTGTCCATCGAATACAGCTTCACCACCAACAGTCCTTTGCTGATATGGAGATTTCACAACACCTTTTTCCTTGTTGCTCTGTGCCTTCTTCAAGTGCAGTGCCTTGGAAATTGTTCAATCTTATTAGACTGAAAACAAAGCTTAGACAAGTCTGCAGTGCACTGTTTTATATGTGTGTGTGTGTGTGTGTGTGTGTGTATATATATATATATATATATATATATATATTTTTTTTTTTTTTTTTCAAGATTTTGGGGATGGAGATGAGATTGAAAAAAATACCAGTTTTGATGTATGCCATTGTTATGAATAGCACAGATATCTTCAACTCTTTTATGATCCAGTAATTTCAGAGTAATAACATTCTGATGTCTCAAAGTAGGAGCTATTTTCCTTAACCCAATTAACAGGAACAGCTTAGAAGTAAAGAACAGCAAACAGTATGATACAAGCTGCAATTAAAAAAAAAACACAAAAAGAAAAATCTAGCAAAGCTAGACTTTCCACTGTGTGATACCATAAACCTCTTGTATTAGAGGTGACATGCAAATTACCTTTAAGGATATCAGGTGCTAAATGGCAATTCTGAATGTCCATGACTTTATCTTTTACTTTTACTTGTAAGTCTATTTATGGACAATTTCAGGCCAATAAAGAAAAAGTCATGGACATTCAGAATTGCCATTTAGCTGAAACACCTAATATCCTTAAAGGATAATTTGCATATATCCTATAATGCCTCTGATACAAAAGATTTACTGTATCACACAGTGGAAAGTCTAGCTTTGCTAGATTTTTCCTTTTGTGTTTTTTTACCAGTTGGTTTTCCTGTGTGACCTTTTTACTCATTTAAGTTTGTTGGTTGGGATATTTTGTAGATACCCTAATATTTATGGATATCAGTTGGGTAAGACAATCCTGTATTTCCAAAAGTCAAATATTCCTCTTATGCTGTGATGATGATGCCATAAGAAAGCAGAAACATGCATGTTCACAGCTAGAGGGGTTTGGTGTTATTGGCCTGTAATTGCCCATAAATAGACTTACAAGAAAAAAGTAATTGACATTCATAATTGCCATTTAGCTGAAACACCTGATATCCGTAAAGGGTAATTTGCATATATCCCATGTTGCCTCTGATACAGGCGGTTTAATGTATCACACAGTGGAAAGTCTAGCTTTAATAAGTTTTTCTTTTAGTGTTTTTTTTACCAGTTGGTTTTCCTGTGTGACCTTTTTACTCATTGTTTTAACAAGCTGTGATTAAGGAAATTATGAAAAGTACTGCTATAATGTGAAAATAAAAGGATATTTTACTTTTAAAATACCTACTGTTTTTGACCACCTAGATATCATTGTGTTTGTTATACCCTGAATTAAACCAACACATGCAAAGAAGAGTAACTTTATACTGTCAGTGCGTATTGTATTTTAATGCAGCAACCAGTCACATTTAATATTTAAAAAATAATGGGTTTGGTGAATGATGTTCATCTAGTGAATGTCAGGTCTGAGCATCTACTTCAAGTAAGCCAGTAAACTCTGGCTGCATCATGACACAAGGCCATCTGGTCCAAACCAGCCAGATACAATCTACTAGGAATAGATATTCAATTCTGCCAAAATTTTATGTGTAGTTCCCTCTTGGTCATCTCCTCATGTACAAGAACACTTCACTAAGCTTCATAGGTTCATAAGTAAGTACTAGGGTAGCTACCCTTGTGGGTCTTTTTAAAGCTAGGCAACTTGCCTTTTTGTGCTCAAAATAACCTATCCCATTTGGCCTTATCCATCCTATGGTCGATAATAATGAAAATTGTGAAGCCCCAGTACTGTAAATAGTAATCAAGGAGACTCAATCCTCACCACTGGCACCACTAAAGGATGTACATTGGGAGGATAACAAGTACACAAACAGTACTTACAGATGCAACTCTCTGCATCAAGTGCAATTTCCCTTAAGAGCACACACAGACCACAGTCAGTCTGGAACTGGTTTCTCCCTCTTTCTCCAGATCCCCAATAACACTCCCCACTGGCACAGCTATAGAGTTGAGATCTCAGCTGAGTGGCCAAAACCTTCAACACCCTGTATGTCCAACCAGTGGTTTGTGTCCCTGCTGAAGTAGCTCACACACACACACACACACACACACACACACACACACACACACACACACACACACACACACACACTTTGAGGTTTGATTTATACACACACACACACACACACACACACACACACACACACACACACACACACACACTTTGAGGTTTGATTTATACACACACACACACACACACACCTGAGAAAGGCTGGCACAGGCTTACTAGCTATGCCCTCTTTTGCCCAGACTATATATTTGGTTTGTTTGTTTGTGTCTTTCGGCTTTTTCCGGTTAGGGGTCGCCACAGTGGAACTCCGGTCCGCTAATGATTGGCAGTAGATTTTTACATACTGACTTGCCGGGCCTAATGCACAACCTTCAGTGAAGGAACGCCCATTCACGCATGTCGAAACACAGACGACGCTCTAACTGAGAATCGAACGGGCAATGTCTAACTTTGAGGCGACAACGCTACTGCAGCACCACCACCACAGTGAGACTATATATTTGGTATTTCCCTAAAATCTGCTTGGAGCCCCTACTTGACTTGTCCTGCACCCTTCTTCCCCCTTAGTAACATATATATTCACCACTACTCACTCTATTCACTCTTATCTCAGCTTTCCTCTCTGTAAACTACCCCCTCTGTTTTTCCTCTCCCTTTCCTTCATTTCTCCATTAAGTTTTTCAGTCACCTATACTGCCCTCCTCTAGTGTACTACACTTACCTTTTATAGAACCCCTCTAGTATTCTACATCTACTTGTACAATCTGTAGCATTATCTAACATTGTTCTCTTCTAGCAAGCTACCCAAGCAGTTCTCTCAGTCTCCAACTACCTCAACCACATTAAAACCCACCCAAGCCTCTGCCAACCAGTCATTTACAGAGCAAATCACCCTCCAATTCATAATTGTATGTCTCTCTGCTCCCAGCCTATGTGCTACTTCCTTTTTGTAATCTATGGTTGTTAGCACAATACCGAACCAAATAGTTCATTAACTTGTCCCTTACTGTTTTTTTCCAACCCTGTTAACTCTCTCCTTACCATGTTTCTTTGTTGGTTGTCCCCAGGAAAAGTAGTTGTTTAATCTTTACTCCTTCAATTACAAGCATTTCCATTGCTGGATGATAACACTCCTTTCTCCCAGTTGCCTATATATTTTTGCCAATTCAATTAGACTTTTTCCCCACCTACACTGATTAATTTTCATGGGGCAGGCTCATCTCAGGTCTCGGTTCCAACCTGTTCCATTCACTCTCACTGCACTTGGGCTCACTTCACTCCCCTACCCCCATTCCCACCCACCCCATTTCAATTGTATTTATATGTAGTCTTACTCTGCCTACTCTGTGCATCCTCTAATCACACTCCTCCTCCTCTATACTCCTTCCACCAATCCTGCCATCTATCAATCCCAACCCTCCTATCAATACCACCATGCACTCCTCCTCTTCTTTTCCTCTACTCCTCCCACTCCTACCTACCTCACATTGTATTTCCACACCTCCCTCTTAGTTCTTTTTCCCACATTCCTTAACTTCTTTCATCTATAACCCAAGCACCCATTCTTTACCCTGATACTATTACACTTCCACCATATTCCCTTTAAACCCATCACTACTTCTATTTTTATATTAGTCTTCAGTATTACTATTCAACTTTTATTTCTTTCCTATATATATTCTGCATTTCTCTGCAATGTCTTCTACCTTCAACACCTTTTTCATCACACTCAGTCTCTACCTCTCTTGTGTTCTACTACTCTTATCATATCACCCAATCCATATACCTCCCTAACCTACCTCTACAACAGCGACTTACACTCACTCTGTCTCTCCAGCTTCTCTGACATCTGCTGCAGTCTTTATGCTAGTGATTTAATACTACAAATGCAATTTACAATCCTCTCTCCAAAATACAACCTTCATAGCAACATTGTCCTTAAATACTTCCAAATTACTAAAAACAAGCCCCAACCAATTACTCACCCTACCCACTGTATTCTAGCCCTGTGTGGTGACATACATCCAAACTCTGGCCCCTGCCTCCTTTTCATAACCCCTACAACACCATAAAATCCTTAAACCTCACCACCATAAAGCATAAGAAATAAAATTCCTCAACTGCATGCATGGCTGGACAAACCAGACTTCACCATCAAAGAGACCTGGCTAAAACCATATACCAAAGATTCTGAATTTCTACCCCGAACTACTCATGCCTTGGAACAGACAGACTGCATAAAAAAGGTGGAGGCATTGCCTTATTATATCCAAACACATTTACGGTAATACCTTATTCAAAGCCCATTCCAATCTTTTCCACCACTGAGCTACTTGTTTCTTTCCTAAAAAAAATCAGTGATTGCGAAAGCCTTTGTCATCATCATCATCATCATTCTCTTTCAGCTTTTCCCGCTAGGGGTCGCCACAGCGGATCATCTCTTTCCATTTCTTCCTATCCTCTGCATCTTGCTCTGTCACACCAACCGCCTGCATGTCCGCTCTCACCACGTCCATAAACCTTATCTTAGGCCTTCCTCTATTCCTCTTACCTGGCAGCTCCATCCTTAGCATCTTTTTCCCAATATACCCATCATCCCTCCTCAGCACATGTCCAAACCAATGCAATCTCGTCTCTCTTGCTTTGTCTCCAAACTGTCCAACATGAACTGACCCTCTAATATACTGATTCCTAATCCTATCCATCCTAGTCACACCGATTGCAAATCTTAACATCTTTAACTCTGCCACATCCAGCTCTGACTCCTGCCTTTTTGTCAATGCCACTGTCTCCAACCCATATAACATAGCTAGTCTCACTACACTCTTGTAGACCTTCCCTTTCACTCTTACTGATACCCGTCTGTCACAAATCACTCCTGACACTCTTCTCCACCCATTCCACCCTGCCTGTACTCTCTTCTTCACCTCTCTTCCACATTCACCATTACTCTGAACTGTTGATCCCAAGTACTTAAACTGGTCCACCTTTACCAACTCTACTCCCTGCATCCTCACCATTCCTCTACCCTCCCTCTCATTTACACACATATATTCTGTCTTAGCCCTGCTGACCTCATTCCTCTGCTCTCTAGAGCATATCTCCACCTCTCCAGAGTCTCCTCAACCTGATTCCTACTCTCACTACAGATCACAATGTCATCTGCAAACATCATAGTCCACGGGGCCTCCTGTCTGATCTCATCTGTCAACCTGTCCATCACCACTGCAAATAAGAAAGGACTCAGAGCTGATCCTTGATGTAATCCCACCTCCACCTTAAACGGATCTGTCACTCCCACTGCAGTCCTCACCACTGTCACACTACCCTCGTACATATCCTGTACCACTCTTACATACTTCTCTGCCACTCCCAACTTCCTCATACAATACCACAACTCTTCTCTAGGCACCCTGTCATATGCTTTCTCCAAGTCTACAAAGACACAATGCAACTCCTTCTGACCTTCTCTGTATTTCTCCAACAACACTCTCAGAGCAAACATTGCATCTGTAGTGCTCTTTCCTGGCATGAAACCATACTGCTGATCACTAATCATCACCTCCTTCTTAACCTTGCTTCCACTACTCTTTCCCATAACTTCAAGCTGTGACTAATCAGTTTTATCCCTCTGTAGTTACTGCAGCTCTGCACATCACCCTTATTCTTAAAGATAGGTACCAAAACACTTTTCTCCACTCCTCAGGCATTCTCTGACTTTCCAAAATTTCATTAAACAATCTAGTTAGAAATTCCACTGCCATTTCTCCTAAGCACCTCCATGCTTCCATTGGTATGTCATCTGAGCCAACAGCCTTTCCATTCTTCATCCTCTTCATAGCTGCCCTTACTTCCTCCTTGCTAATCTGTTTCACTTCCTGATTCACTATCCCCACATCATCCAACCTTCTCTCTCTCTCATTCTCTTCATTCATCAGCCTCTTAAAATACTCTTTCCATCTACTCAACACACTCTCCTCTCTTGTGAGTACCTTTCCCTCACTATCCTTTATCACCCTTACATGCTGCACATCTTTCCCAGCTCTGTCCCTCTGTCTTGCTAATCGGTACAGGTCCTTTTCTCCCTCTTTAGTGTCCAATCTCTCGTACAACTCTCCATATGCCCTATCCTTAGCTTTCGCCTCCTCTCTCATTGCCATGCGCCTCATCTCCTTATACTCATGTCTACTTTCTTCATCTCTTTGACAATCCCACTTCTTCTTCGCCAGCCTCTTCCTCTGTATACTCTCCTGTACTTCCTCATTCCACCACCAGGTCTCCTTGTCCTCCTTCCTCTGTCCAGATGTCACACCAAGCACCTTTCTAGCAGTCACCCTTACTAGTTCTGCTGTAGTTACCCAGCTATTCGGTAACTCTCCACTGCCTCCCAGTGCCTGTCTTAACTCTTCCCTAAACTCTACTTCACAATCACCCTTTTTTAACTTCCATCATTTAATCCTTGGCACAGCTTTCACACTCCTCCTCCTCTTCTTGATCACCAATGTCATTCTACATACCACCATTCTATGCTGCTTAACTACACTTTCCCCTGCCACCACTTTACAGTCTCCAATCTCCTTCAGACTGGCCCTCCTACATAATATATAATCAACCTGTGAGCATCTTCCTCCATTATGGTCATATACATTCCCCCAGGCAACAATATTCCTATACTAAAAAATATGCTTGCCTGGGCAACCAACAATATTACAAATGAAACAGTCATCCTAGGTGATGTTAATGTAAACTGGCTCAATTATCTCCAATCACAACCTCTCTACCAACATCAACCTTCACATCTATGTCCAGCTAATTTCTGATATAACCAGACCTGACATTAAGAATAACAAATGTTCAGTCATGGACTGGATCGTGGTTTCTGACCCTAATAAAATCTCCTCCTCTGGAACAATGCCAAAAAGCATTAGTGACCATTCACCAACATTCATAATATGCAAGTCCACCTCTGTACCAAACATTCACAAATATAAGTATACCAATATTTATTTCACTTCTCCTCAAATACCTCTAATGACATCTTGGGCAACACTAATTGGAGTCCACTAAAATATCTCCCACCCAGTGAAGCTGTGGAATTCTTTAATTCCATATTTCTCAGGATCTTAAATAGTCTTGCCCCTCTCTGACTAAAAAGAGTTAAGGCAAAACATGCCATCTGGCTTGTTAAGTCCACCAAGCAAATTATGTCTGCCAGGGACATAGCCTGGAAAACCTGGCAGAGAAACAAAAATCCTTCTGACCTCATGCTCTAAAAACAACTTTGCAATCAGGCAAAATGTCTAGTTGTCAAAACAAAAGAGAATACTTTCAAACACTTCAAAACCAAAAGAATCAAAATCCCAAGAAATTTTGGGGAGCTATCAACTCCCTACTCCATCCAGGTGCTAAATATAATCCATGCCCAAACCCAGAAAAACTACCCACCTTCTCACTATCACCCATACCAACTTCCACCATACAAAAATTTCTTAGTAAATTAAAGTCATACTCCAACACCCCAGATAACTTACCTGCAGAATTAATACAACTGTCAGCATCCTCCATTGCATACCCCATCAATATTCTCCTTAATAGGTCCATTCTGGAATCATGTGCACCTTATATCTGGAAAAAAAGCATTTGTTTTCCCACTTCATAAAGGTGGCAACAACTCTGATATCTCCAATTTCCATCCTTTTGCCATTCTCACTCCAAGATACTAGAGAAGTGCATTCACACTCAGCTCCTTGGTTATCTGCTCAAACACCAACTCCTTTCTCACGCTTAACATGGCTTTAGGCCTGGACACAGCACTAGCACCATTCTCATTTCCTTCTTGGACACAGTCAGAATGTAAGATGCTGGCTCCATAGTTTCCACACTCTTTCTTAACCTATTAAAAGCATTCGATACAGTTTCCCACCCCTTCTGCTTACCAAACTCTCCAACCTTGATATCTCCCCCAATACTTTACACTGGTTCTCTAAGTACCTTACCAATTGGCAGCGCTCTACTATATAACAGCATTCCTTCTCCCCTTTTTTAAACACTAATACAGGGATACCTCAGGGTTCTATGCTGGATCCACTTCTATTCAGTATATTTGTCAACAACTTCCATACCACTCTTACCCACAGTACGGTTATCCAATATGCAGATGATTTGACTATTTTCTGCTTTCCTAAATCTGTCTCTGAACTACAGAGTCTTACTCAAGTAACATTTACTTCAACTGAAACCTGGATGTCTCATTGCCATCTTGCCCTTAACCCCAACAAAACTAAACTCTTATTATTCACCCCACAAATCTAGCCATATTGACATCTGAATTTTCCGTTCATTCCCAGATAACACTGTCATTAAAGTTGTCCCTAATATCAAATCGCTTGGGGCATCATTGATGACAACTTAACTTTTGGCCTGCACATCCATAGTGACATCAAAAAACCCATCAAAAGCTAGGTGTCCTTTACCAGCACAACTATTTCCTTAGCTTCTCTGCTAAAAAGACTCTCACCTCGTCTTTCCTGTTCCATCTGTCTTATATGGTGCCCCCATCCTTAGCAACACTCAATCCTTCCTGAAAACTAAACTCGACTTGTGCTATAACAAAGTTGCCAAATATGTAACAAATGCAACATTTTCATCCCACCACTGTTCCTCCCTGCATCAACTAAATTGGCTTGAATTCCCTCACTACCTCACTTATCTACAATTAACTACTGTCCATAAACGTATTTACTACCCAGAAACCTGCCCATCCCTCTCATCCATACTGACCTTGTATCATCCCAATCAACTCCTTAGGTATGAAAACAAAAAGCTACTGACTGTATGAAAACCTATGCTCTCAGCTGGACAAATGTATTCTTTTACTGTCTCAAAGGTGTGGAATAATCTCCCTCCTACAATCAGAACCATTAGTAAATCTCCTTCGTTCAAAAATTCCCTCAGACTACATCTCTCTTCTCTCTGGCTATGCACATCCAACCTAGCAAATAACCCCAGAACCTGAATTCCCTTACTCAAACCTACTCTTCTCCATTTTTTATTACTTGTATATCATCTCCTCCTTTTTACCATATCAATCTCCTTCTGCTCACTACACCTTGTCTTACCCCTACCACTTAGGCCTCTGTCTCCTTCTTTTTCTTACCCTTAAGAGGATACTCCTTGTGACACCCATGCACTGTCCCAGTAATCAAGGAACCTCAATCCGCACCACGAGCACCAGTGGGGGCATGCATATTGGGAAGGATAGCAAGTACACACACAGTAAAGTACAAATTCCCTTAAGAGCACACAGAGATCACATTCAGTCTGAGGCTGGTTTCTGCCTTTCTCTCCAGATCCTCAATAAGACTTCCCACTGGCACAGCTTAGGGTACATATCTTGGCCTAGTGGTAAAGCCAAAACCTACAGTAACCTGTTTGTCCAACCAGTGCTTCGTGTCCCTGCCCAAGTAGCTGACACACACACACACACACACACAGACACTCCTGGGGAAGGCTGGCACAGGTTCTCCAGCTATGCCCCCTTTCTGCCCATGTTATAAGGTAGTAATCCACTGTCACCAACCACTATTTATCAGCTACTAATAAGTCCATTACCAAAGGGTGTCCAATTTTACTATGCAATGTTATTATCCAATAAGTAAGTGTGATGAACAGCAAGAATAGTCTCCAATAGTGGAGTGGCTTTATACAATATCCCCAAATGCATGCAAATATGCTGGAGCTTAAATTATCTCTACACAAAACAGCCACAGTTGAAAAGTTTAAAAATATTTAATAATAAAAACACAAGACAATACTTATTACTTCAACACAACGACATTACAGAGTTCAGAGATCACAGGAAACTTTTAAAATAATATTGTAGGATAGTTTGACATAAGTATAGAAAACAACTAGACTAATCTTACTATTTCTATCTGTCACTAAGAGAAATATTAAAGTCTAAGATTCTACTTACATACAGAGCAAAGGCTGGTGCTGGTGAGTTGGTGTGTTCAGGTTCAGACAAAATCCAAATGCTCTATTCTCTCTCCCTCAGAATGTCTTAAATTGATAACACAGTACTGCTGAGTCATTTCACATTACATCATTCTTGACACTTCTCTGGTTCCTAGGCTAACAGAAACTCAAAATTTAAATTTCTTTTTGTAGTCCTGCACCTGGCCACAACAATAAAAAAACATTATGCATGTAAAATCTAGTAATTAACTCGTGTCCTAAGACAATAGAAACAATTCCTTAGTCCAGATATCCTCTCTCCGAGCTTTGAGATCAAACAGTCATAAAATGCTTTACTTTATCAGCTTTCTTCCAGCAGAGTGCACTGTAACTACATTTTTGAAGCTCAGTACAATGTACTGTTTAATAATAAAATATAGTTCTCTTTACATTTGTAGAACAAGACTGTGGATTGCATTAATATTTACAATAACATAGAATTATTTACAAAATTCTATCTGGCTGGGCTGGCAGCCCCTCAGTTTTTCACACTCCTCACTGCCAGTAATACTATATATACATTTATAATTATATATTACATGAACGCATATTATTCCCCTTTTTTCCACATTCATGCCATAATTGTAAACAATTTTTCATTGCTGTTATCAATTAGATTTTTATTTACCACTAGTGTGTTTATATACTCTGTCTTGTTTGCTATATTTCCTTGTATGTATTGTTGTGGAGCTTTTCTCCCCGGGCCACCACTGAAAATTGGCTCATCTAGGCCCAGTGAATTTTCCTGGTGAACAAATGCAATAAATAAATAATGTAGTTATCACTGCCACTAGCCATGTCCTTATCAGCTACTTTAAGGCCCTTAATAAAGGATGCCCAATCTTACTGTGTAATGTTACTATTAATGCAAATGGTAGTTTGACCAAGAGTAAGGCTATTAGGAGTGGCCTACACAGTGTCACCAAATAAATATGCAAGTACTCTCAGAACATAAATATGTCTCTAGACAGATCAGCCACAATGAAAGGTTTAAATATATTTAATAATAAATAATAAAAGAACAAGAAAATACTTAGCATATACTTACAGTTACATCAGAGTTCAAAATCACAGGAAATATTTAAAACAACACTGCAGGACAGTCTCAAGTAAATAAAGAAAATATCTAAGCTAAGCTTTGCTATATTCCTGACTGTATCTAAGAGAATAACTGTACCCTAATAACTTACTTCAGAGCAAGCAAGGCAGATGTGGTGAGTAGATCTTCTTGTCGGGTCAAAGATAAAATACAAAATTCTCTCTCTATCTCTCAGAGACTTCCCAAATTAATATCCCAAATATTACTGCTGGAATACTTGCAGAATGACACCATTTCTTGTCGTCTGACTTCATTTCCCAGGCTCAAAACAATCATTGATGCCAGCTAGTAGCACTTAGCATCTACCTGTGAAACACATAAACAGGGCCCTTCTTAGATCTTAGGCAGATCCTGGAAGCCATAAAACAATAAACACTTCCAAGACAATACGAAAACTTCTCATTCTAGACACTGTGTCTGTTACTGCACTGAAACTGAGAGATAACAGCTTTTGTTTATTGCCCAGCCATAAAGTAACTTAATATCAAATATTCTTCTAAAGTTTTGCAAGATAATCTCACGTGTTACAGTTTCCCTTGTTAAAATATATACATTTAAACAGTTACAGTACATTTCTGCTCAGTATTTAAAATCATTGCATAAGGTTACTATTGCTTATCTTATTATTAATTGTGTTCTGTGTGCTTAGCTGCACTGGGTCCTTAGCAATGGTCAACTGTCCCCTGAGCTCCCATACACTACTAAACCCCCATAAAACTAATAAACCCCACTAAAAATTGGCTAAAAGTACAGTTGCTAGTGTAATAGCTGGCTACTGATAAAGTACATGCTCTTTACTTCCACCCAAATTGTTATTTTAATCTGGCTGTGTAACCTAAATACATAGATCAGTTTACAGTCTGTAAAACACTTACCTTTGCATGTGTTGACTATAGGAAACACTTACCTTTGCATGTGTTGACTATAGGAAACACTTACCTTTGCATGTGTTGACGATAGGAAACACTTACCTTTGCATGTGTTGACTATAGGAAACACTTACCTTTGCATGTGTTGACTATAGGGATTCTTGTTATCTGGCTTAGCCTATCCAATCCTTGATTCGCTCCCCCTCCAGCCAAGGAACCTAGATCACTTATTTCCCTACTTAGCACCATTTTTTAATCTACCAGTGCACCAGGGCCCAGTCGATTGACTTTTTGCTAATGCGTTATTTAAATAACGGTGTAAAAGCTTCTTAAAAGGTCAGAACTGTTTCTACCAGTAATATCTATGACTGATTTTATCTACTAGCTGTAAGCTTTGTCTGACGTCAAGATCTATTAGTTGTAAGAGAAGTGTACTTGATACTGCATATTGTCTTATTGACTAGCTTTGCACACGTGACTTCAACGATATTTAGATGTGCTAGAGATATCTCTCCTGTAATTTTAAAACTTATTACTTTATCTTGATTAAATCCTAAAGTACTTGTTCATATTGCAATGCTAACTGGTGCAAACGAGAAAGCGTTGCTGTGTTCACTGCTTAAACAATAGAAAATGCTTTTTAGGTTCCTGACCCCTACTGCCTCCATTGAAAGGCTCACAACCTTAAAAAGACCACTACCAACTAGCGACTAACCTTGGAAGGCTATAACATCCTGCTCCACTATTTTAAAATCACTGCATAAGGTTACTATTGCCTAATTTATTATTAATTGTATTCTGTGTGCTTAATTGCACTGGGTCCTTAGCACTGGTCAACAGTCCCCTGGGCTCTCATACACTGCTAAGCTCCCATAAAACTAATAAACCCCACTAAAAATTGGCTAAAAGTACAGTCGCTCTTAAATATAAACTGATAAAGTACATGCTCTTTAGGTCCACCAAAATTGTTATTTTATTCTGGCTATGTAACCTAAAGACTTAATCAGTTTATAATCTGTAAAACACGTACCTTTACATATGATGACGATAGGAAACACTTACCTTTACATGTGATGACGATAGGAAACACTTACCTTTACATGTGATGACTATAGGAAACACTTACCTTTACATGTGATGACTATAGGAAACACTTACCTTTACATGTGATGACTATAGGAAACACTTATTACATGTGATGACTATAGGAAACACTTACCTTTACATGTGATGACTATAGGAAACACTTATTACATGTGATGACTATAGGAAACACTTACCTTTACATGTGATGACTATAGGAAACACTTACCTTTACATGTGATGACGATAGGAAACACTTACCTTTACATGTGATGACTATAGGAAATACTTACCTTTACATGTGATGACTATAGGAAACACTTATTACATGTGATGACTATCGGGATTCTTGTTATCCTGCTTAGCCCTGCTCCACCCTGCCCCCAAACCTTAGTGGTGCCAACTGTCTGCAGTAAAACATCTAACCTTCTTAATATTTTCTCTGCTTAAACACAACCTCAATTAAAATTAATCAGCTAGTCACAATGTCAGTACCCAAACTATTCCTATCATTATCTCTACTACCAATGCTTCTTGTCTCATGTCACTTAACCACTTACGGAAATCAGTACTACCTAGGATTCTACTAACCAGAATTCCAAATTTCCACCCCCCCCCCAGCTTCAAATAAAATCAGTCACTTTAATATTCCCCTCTCCTCTAACTCTATAACCCCTATCTACTACCAACCCATTATATCTAGTTATATTAACCTTAAGGCCAGACACGATCAAAAACTTATAAATAAATTGCTGAAACTCATAGTCAGCCTAAAACACAACCTCATGAAGGATGGAGACATTCACCCATACCCTGGCCCATCCTCACATGCTGACCTCAGCTTCCATACTACCAATCAAACTGACAATGCCCTGTCAAATAGGCCCTCTAATTAATTCCTGGCCTGCCATATTAACATCCAAAGCTTAAATAATAAGGTCCATAACCTACACTCCCTCATAGCAGTTTATATCCCAGACATGCTATGCCTTACAGAAACATGGTTAAAACAGTCAACCAAAGGCACTGAGGTAACTCCACCAGGGTATAACATACTTAGATTAGACCAGACCTCAAGGAAAGGTGGTGGGGTAGCTGTGCTATACAAGTCTACCCTAATTTTTACAGCATACACCAAACAGATACCCCAGGTTAACAATGCAGAAATACTTATTACCAAATTACAAATAAATAAAAACAAATGTTGATATATTGTTTGTGTTTAAATTACCCCAGGTAAGAATGCAGACACACTAGAAAATATTCCACATTGGTTATCCAGTAACTACCCCCAAGAAATCATTGTTCTAGGAGACATTAACATTGATTGGAACACCTGTTCCTCAGAATCTCCTACTACCCACATTAACCTACATGGGTTTACACAGACCATATCTTCCCCCATTAGGTTCAGTAAACCCCACAGCAAAGAAACCACCCTAGACTGGGCAATCCCCTACAGTACAAGTCAGGGACCTTACCCGATGATCTAAGTGACCACTGTCTTACCTATATTATCAAACTCGGGGATGACAACCCCAGCCATCCCACCTATAAAACAATTAGAATCAACAAGAACTTTAACCTTGAAAAGTTTCAAAATGAACTCAAAGCTTGCAATTGGTCACTCTTAAACAGCTTCCACTGGACGAAGCAGTGGACTATTTCAATACCAAATTCCTTGCCATCCTCGATTTCCATGCCCCTACCCAAATTATTAGAAGCAAAACAAATATTGCACCATGGCTGTCAAAAGATACTAAATCTAAAATCTTACACAGAAATAAAGCATGGAACACTTGGCGTGCTACAAAAACTCCATTTGACCAACTCAGATATTAACAGCTAAGAAATGATACTAAAAAGTCTATTATCTCAGATAAAAAAAACTACTACTGCCATCTGCAACAGAAACACCATAACAACCCCCAAAAGTTCTGGGCTGGAATAAAAGAGCTTCTTGACCCTGGCCAACCCCCACCCCACCTCCTTCAGTTGCCAATCTCAAACCTCCAGAGGACATTGCCAATACCTTCAATAGCTTCTTCACAGAAACTATCCAGTTTCAAGCCAACGAACCCACTCCCACCAGCTCTAATCTAAGTGCTGTCATATCCAGTACTCAACCATGCTTTAGTTTTCAACCTGTTCCTACTCCCCTAATACAATCCCTAATTAAGAAACTAAAACCTACCACCCTAGCCTCTGACCTCCTCCCTGCAGAGTATTTTCAAAAAGCCTCTGACGCCATAGCACTCCCTGTCTCTATCTGGATCATCAGAACTATTTCCAAAGGTACCATCCCCGCAATCTGGAAAATATCCCATATTTACCTCTCCATAAAGGAAGTAGCTCCAAAGAACTGTCAAAATTCCAACCAATAGTCATTCTGTTGCCACTCACTAAAATTATGGAGAAATGTGTACATAAACAACTTGTGCCCCACCTTATTCAGAACAAGTTGTTGGCTGACTCTCAACATGGCTTCAGGCCATACCACAGTACCACCTCAGCTCTCCTATCATTCTCCGATGTCATTAACCACAACAATAATAATCAGAAACTTTACTCAGCACTCTTTCTTGATCTATCCAAGACCTAAGATATGGTTAAACATCAACTACTCTTCCACATTCTTTACAATGGTTTCAGTCCTACCTCTCTGGTAGACAACAAGACAAGCTATCTGCCCAGCTACCCATCACCCTAGGAGTCCCCAAAGGCTCTATATTAGGCCCCCTTCTCTTCTCCATCTTTATTAATGATCTCCACTCCATCATCCCAAATGCCACCTGCATTCAGTATGAAGATTATTCTACTTTGACCTGCTCAGCCTCCACTCTGTCTGAACTAATGACACTAACCCAAAACACTTTCAACATCATTGAAAACTGGCTCACTAATCACCTACTGCTCTTAAATCCTAACAAAACTAAGCTGCTTCTTTTCTCCCCCACCCGCAGGTCTTCCCCCCATTCTTTACCATAAACTGTAAAAATGACACCATTATCTCTCCTGAAGTCCACACCAAGCTCTTGGGAGTTATTAATGACAATAACCTCAAATTTGATATTCATATCAATGACACCATCAAAACTATTAAAAAACTTGGCTCCCTCTGTAAAATCAAATCTTTCCTTACACCTCTTGCTACAACCTACCCTTCTTTATGCCTCCCATCTATTCACAAACCTGAACAAAACCGACCTAAATAAATGATCCTGCTGTTACAACCACATTGCCAGGTTTGCTACTGGCATGGCATATAGGACACACCACTGTCGTAATCTAAATACTTTAGGGTCGTTTGAACTGCTTACTCTACTGCAATTCAATCAACTCATAGTAGCACACAATGTCCAACCAGATAACACACCTGCACTTAAAAACATTATCTGACCCCATTATACCCACAGGCCTCTACGCTCATCTAAAAGACTACTGGTACTAACATTCAAATCCAACAACTTGGCAGGGGATGCTCTGTTTGCCAACTCTGTTGGCAAAACTTGGAACTTACTTCCTGCCCACATTACCTAAGAATTGTCTCTACCCTCTGCTGAAAATGGACATGTATCCAGTCGGTCTATCCCAGTCAACAATGTAAAATAAATGAAATAAATAAATATTTTACAAAATATCTCTTCATCACGCATCTGTACAATGTGATATATAGTTCTAATACTTTTTTGACAGAAGTATCTTACACAAAGCATGTTGGCATTCACAAATAACACATAACCATTTTTAAAATTCCAGACAGCTGTGCTGGCAGTGTCTCCCTTTGTCACACTTCTATATAAATCATGTAGATATTCACAAATTACATAATTATTTACAAAATTCCAGACAGCTGTGCTGGCAGTATCTCCCTTCATGGCAAGAATATCTGGGATCCACAGATAATTTAAAGAGACCCATGCATGGGATAAAACATTTAGAAGCTACATCTGTCCACCAGAAGTACAGGGGGCAGTTCTGAGATGCATTTTCTGTTTCCTATCCATAGATCTAAGTTGCACTTGGTAATGGACAAGGATGAAATTATGTGGATTGGGAGTCTTTTCCACAGGACCAGTATGTTCTGTGAAATATACCTTTCCCTCCAAACTATTCTGTTGATGTTGCAGAAGAGGTTTAGATCCATAGACCATGTATTTTGTGTGCCATTAGACTTGCTTATGTGCAGTAAATCCATCAGTAATCAGTTGGAGGATGCTTTGTATGCCAGGCACAGGTCACCTCTTAATTGCCTGTAGAAAATGATCATCATCTAATATTAAATCTAGGACAGAAACTGATCACTTCCTTTTTAGCATGTCCTGAGAAATAAAGATCAAACAATAGCAGAAACAAGTAAAGAGGGGAATCAATATGACAGCTATGGTAGACAAATTAAATTTAAAGAAGTACCCTTTTTCCTCATGCCACCCAGGTGTTTGGTTAAGTGACTTGCTCAAGATCACACAGTAGTCAAATGATGACTCTGGGAATGAAACACAATAACACAGGAACCGCAGCTCACAGCCTTAATCCTAAGTGGCAAATACCAGGTAAGTAAGTACTAGGCTAGCTGCCATTGTGGACCATTTTGTGCATAGCCAATCTCCCTTCAAAGATGAGACTCAAACCTTGCACCTTTTGACTGTGTTTGACTTAACCATAGTAAACAACCACAGACAACAAAAAGGTATTGAGAAGATTGAGGACCACAAGGTTAAGGCATGGCTAAATAAGGAGCTTTGTGTAAATCAAGTGCAACAGTCCTGTAGTAATACAGTAGACACGACCTAAGGACAAGGTAAGGGGGAACAGCGATGCGAGAAAAGCATTAGACTCTGAGTGAAGAAAGGAAAGATGGTTATAAGGAAACATGACAACAGCAACGGGTACAAGTTTGATAAAAGGAAAAGGGCAGTTTATACAGAAAAGATGGGAAGAAATGTTGGGGTTAAAAGAGAGGAAGGGTTTCAGAATTTATTGAATTTGGTAGCATACTATAAAGGAATGCACTTCAATGATGATGCTTCTTGATGTACATTGGGCATGATGGTTGAAATGCTTCTCTGAGAGCCTTGTTATAGGAATCCTGGAGGAAGGCAGAAGGATAAGAATTTCATATTTGACATCGGATCCAGAAATACCAATGAAAATTGAAAGGAGTTAGAGAATAAACTAGGCAAGTGAAATAAAATAACCTTTCAGGTCCTGGGGGGGTGAGAATCGGCAAGAAATATTCATTGGAGATGAGAAGGAAGGGGTAGAATGAACAGTAACCCAGATAACATGATACCTAACCAAATCTGGTGCTTTCTTTAAAGTTGTAGTAGCAGGGAATTGTAGTGCATATCTGCAAAAAACAAAGGAAAAGAGTCACATGATATATGCCGTGCTAACTCCTTCAAAAAATTCTCTAATGTTACACAATCAGAAGAAACAGAAGGAAGAAGATATGATTTGTAAGTCTAAGTATACATTTCAACTAAAGAGATCAAGCCTTGAAGCATGCCTTAAATTTGATGTTACCATCAAGACACAAAAAATCTATACTATGTTTATGCAGTTTAAGGAAGCATTCAACTCAGGCACCAGGTGGAAACACTGGTTACTTATGACAAAGGCTGGTATAACAGAGAGTGTAACAGCAGTTATTGAATCATTATACATGTCATCCTGAGGCAGAGAGGACATTACCTAGAAGGATGTTTAATCAAATAAACTGAAATAATGAAGTGATATGGTATTATGGACAAAATAATGTGAAAAGAATAAAAAAATAAGTAAGCCTTGCCCATTTCTGGGATCTGCTGATGATATTATAATGTTGGTAATTACACTTGATAAGTAAGTTGCCACCTTAGAGTATTTTACTCTAAAGAAAGCTAGATCTACTAATATATATTAAAAAATAATAACTTCACTGAACTGATGGGTTTCCCATCCCCACATTACGGCCATGTCTGACAGTCCTACCTGATTATTGGAACTGGGTACCCTCAGACACTGTCTGCAAGACAGAATCAAACAACCAATGTAAGTGTCTAGTTTGTAAGGTTCAAGCAGACGACATTATACTGAAGAAAAAGGAATAATAATAAACCATTGCTTTACTGATTTCACTGAGTTTTCCTAACCCAACACTGAACTGGTGAGCATTCTGCCAGGGGCAACAGCTGCTCAGTTTCACCCTCTCTGTTCTAGTACCGCTCCCCCAAATTCAGTGCATGTCTTAAAAGCTTTCACTACCTACTCACTCCTATGTTCTAGCTAAGCAATAAGCAGATATTTTTGAATTATTCCTCAGGGCAATAGTTTTCTGCTTTTTAACTAAGGAATGCTGGCAATAAACTTTTACTTTAATTCCTCAGTTCCTTAGTTATAACACTAGATAAACATTTTCCTTTAAAATTCCAATAAAACATGAGCTTTGAAAGTAAACCAACTTACCTCTGTTTCATATATTTTCTGATTGCTTTTTGCATTGTTAAGCACGTCTAGACCTGGGTCAAAACATCACTGCATGTCCACCTTCAACACACTAACTATCTTAATCACATCTCACTCCCCCCTCTGAGACACCTCTTGTTTCTACCAAACTGTTATTAAACATGTCCCTCCCATTTACAATGCTCCTTAGCTATCATAAACTCCAAATCACAAATATGCACTCTGCAACACACTTGGTCACTGCTGCAACCAGCAGTACCTTCATTAGACAACACACCTGGTCACTGCTGCACCCATCAGTACCTTAATTAGACAACACACCTGGTCACTGCTGCACCCATCAGTGCCTTCATTAGACAACACACCTGGTCACTGCTGCACCCATCAGTACCTTCATTAGACAACACACCTGGTCACTGCTGCACCCATCAGTACCTTCATTAGACAACACACCTGGTCACTGCTGCACCCATCAGTACCTTCATTAGACAACACACCTGGTCACTGCTGCACCCATCAGTACCTTTATTAGACAACACACCTGGTCACTGCTGCACCCATCAGTACCTTCATTAGACAACACACCTGGTCACTGCTGCACCCAGCAGTACCTTCATTAGACAACACACCTGGTCACTGCTGCACCCATCAGTACCTTCATTAGACAACACACCTGGTCACTGCTGCACCCACCAGTACCTTCATTAGACAACACACCTGGTCACTGCTGCACCCATCAGTACCTTCATTAGACAACACACCTGGTCACTGCTGCACCCATCAGTACCTTCATTAGACAACACACCTGGTCACTGCTGCACCCATCAGTACCTTCATTAGACAACACACCTGGTCACTGCTGCACCCATCAGTACCTTCATTAGACAACACACCTGGTCACTGCTGCACCCATCAGTACCTTCATTAGACAACACACCTGGTCACTGCTGCACCCATCAGTACCTT
Source organism: Protopterus annectens (assembly GCF_019279795.1). NCBI lineage: Eukaryota > Metazoa > Chordata > Ceratodontiformes > Protopteridae > Protopterus > Protopterus annectens. Next base: position 361,920,963 of record NC_056743.1, on the reverse strand, counting down.
CATTAGACAACACACCTGGTCACTGCTGCACCCATCAGTGCCTTCATTAGACAACACACCTGGTCACTGCTGCACCCATCAGTGCCTTCATTAGACAACACACCTGGTCACTGCTGCACCCATCAGTGCCTTCATTAGACAACACACCTGGTCACTGCTGCACCCATCAGCGCCTTCATTAGACAACACACCTGGTCACTGCTGCACCCATCAGTACCTTCATTAGACAACACACCTGGTCACTGCTGCACCTATCAGTACCTTCATTAGACAACACACCTGGTCACTGCTGCACCCATCAGTACCTTCATTAGACAACACACCTGGTCACTGCTGCACCCAGCAGTGCCTTCATTAGACAACACACCTGGTCACTGCTGCACCCATCAGTACCTTCATTAGACAACACACCTGGTCACTGCTGCACCCATCAGTACCTTCATTAGACAACACACCTGGTCACTGCTGCACCCATCAGCGCCTTCATTAGACAACACACCTGGTCACTGCTGCACCCATCAGTACCTTCATTAGACAACACACCTGGTCACTGCTGCACCTATCAGTACCTTCATTAGACAACACACCTGGTCACTGCTGCACCCATCAGTACCTTCATTAGACAACACACCTGGTCACTGCTGCACCCATCAGTACCTTCATTAGACAACACACCTGGTCACTGCTGCACCCATCAGCGCCTTCATTAGACAACACACCTGGTCACTGCTGCACCCATCAGCACCTTCATTAGACAACACACCTGGTCACTGCTGCACCTATCAGTACCTTCATTAGACAACACACCTGGTCACTGCTGCACCCATCAGTACCTTCATTAGACAACACACCTGGTCACTGCTGCACCCAGCAGTGCCTTCATTAGACAACACACCTGGTCACTGCTGCACCCATCAGTACCTTCATTAGACAACACACCTGGTCACTGCTGCACCCATCAGTACCTTCATTAGACAACACACCTGGTCACTGCTGCACCCATCAGTACCTTCATTAGACAACACACCTGGTCACTGCTGCACCCATCAGTACCTTCATTAGACAACACACCTGGTCACTGCTTCACCCATCAGTACCTTCATTAGACAACACACCTGGTCACTGCTGCACCCATCAGTACCTTCATTAGACAACACACCTGGTCACTGCTGCACCCATCAGTACCTTCATTAGACAACACACCTGGTCACTGCTGCACCCATCAGTACCTTCATTAGACAACACACCTGGTCACTGCTGCACCCATCAGTACCTTTATTAGACAACACACCTGGTCACTGCTGCACCCATCAGTACCTTCATTAGACAACACACCTGGTCACTGCTGCACCCATCAGTACCTTCATTAGACAACACACCTGGTCACTGCTGCACCCATCAGTACCTTCATTAGACAACACACCTGGTCACTGCTGCACCCATCAGTACCTTCATTAGACAACACACCTGGTCACTGCTGCACCCATCAGTACCTTCATTAGACAACACACCTGGTCACTGCTGCACCCATCAGTACCTTCATTAGACAACACACCTTGTCACTGCTGCACCCATCAGTACCTTCCTTAGACAACACACCTGGTCACTGCTGCACCCATCAGCGCCTTCATTACACAACACACCTGGTCACTGCTGCACCCATCAGTACCTTCATTAGACAACACACCTGGTCACTGCTGCACCCATCAATACCTTCATTAGACAACACACCTGGTCACTGCTGCACCCATCAGTACCTTCATTAGACAACACACCTGGTCACTGCTGCACCCATCAGTGCCTTCATTAGACAACACACCTGGTCACTGCTGCACCCATCAGTACCTTCATTAGACAACACACCTGGTCACTGCTGCACCCATCAGTACCTTCATTAGACAACACACCTGGTCACTGCTGCACCCATCAGTACCTTCATTAGACAACACACTTGGTCACTGCTGCACCCATCAGTACCTTCATTAGTACTGTCATATCACCACACCTCTGTAACAGCTCCAACACACAACTCTTTACAGTTACATACACTCATAAACAAGCATCACCATACCTACTTCGTAAATATTCTAGACTTATCAACAAAATCTCTCACATTTTCCTGTTCAAATCTACTGAACTGAAATGAAGTGGGGACATAACCCCAATCCAGGCGCCCAACCCCAATTACAAACCACCCTTCCACTGCACTACACACACTGCCAGAACAGCAGGAATCTGACTCATAACAGCTTTGACCTTCTAATCATAAACATGAATCTTAGAAGCATCCTAAACAAGGTAAATCAATTTCATGCAACCTTAACACCATACTCTCCTGATGCAGCAATCAGAAGCATGGCTGAAACCTGTCATAAAAGATACAGAAATCCTAAGCCAAGGCTGCAACATACTCAGACTTGATATGGTATGCAAGTGGGTTTGTGGCATAACATTTCTGTTTAAAACTGCGCTCAAACTTAAACACCTAGATTATAAAACCCTCAGATCTCTTACATTCAGAAATATTAATATGCCAGCTGCAACTAAACTCCCAAAAAACATAATTATAATAGCAACTTACATCACTCCAGGCTAAAACCAATCCATAATTGAAAACCTCCTCTGTTGGTCAATTTACACGTTTAACCAGGAAACCGTTATAATGGGGGATTGCAATTTGGACTGGCACACCTGCTCTTCAGAAAATCATACCAACTTTATTAACCTCTATGGCTTCTCACAAATAATTCTCTGTCTCCAACCAGAATAGATAAAAAAAGTAACAATCAATCAGTCCTGGATTGGACACTAACAAACAGGTCCGACCTTTGTCACCAACCTGGCTGCCTCTCAGACTGTTTCAGTCATCATCTACCTACCTTTCTACTCGGGTACCAGATATGTACTCCAAAAAGCATCATATTTAAACATGTTCATAACAAAAAAAAAATTCTTCCCAGACATATTCAAAACCCTCTTACAATAATGTGACTGGACCCCATTAAAACACCTGCATCTAGACTCAGCAGTTCAAGACTTTAATAATGCATGCTTCAATATTTTAAATAATCTTGCTCCACTAAGGAAAATCCATGTTAGGTCTAAACAAGTGGCATGAAAAACTAGGGATATCAAGTTACTATTCAAACAGAGATACAGAGACTGCTTCCAATATCAAGAAATTAAAAACCAAGACACTTTTATCACCTATCGACAATTAAGAAACCTAGCCAAAAAGCTAATCAAGAATGATAGAAAGTTATATTATTAAACAACCCAACAAAAACACCATAACAACCCTCAAAGATTTTGGAGAACTATCAAAAAACTCCTCATTCCAGGCCAATCCACTATTCCATCACCCACCACCTCAAATAGCACAGACAGCATAGCTTCTCGATTTAACTCACATTTTATCAGTACTCCCCTATCAATTCCAAACAACCCAAGATCAAACCTCAACTCATTTTATATCAGGCCAATACAAATTAGCATCATAAAAAAACTTCTAAAAAAATTAAAGGCCTCATCCCTTCCTGCTGACCTACTCCCTAACGAATTTGGCATACTGGCAGCAGATACCATCTCCTATCCCATTTCTATTCTATATAATCAATCTGTTTCTGAACAATACATACCCAAGCTTTGAAAAACACCTCATATTATCCCATTACACAAAGGTAGCACTTAAACAGATTTCTCAAACTTCAAAGCAATTGCTATCCTTCTTCCTCTAGCTAAAATTCTTGAGAAATGCATAAACAACTCCTTGACCAACTACTAAGCAATAACCATATCTCTAACTGCCAACACAGTTTCAGACCCAAGCATACTACCTCTACCACTCTTCTTAGTTTTATCAGTACTTTAAACCAGCTCAGAAATAATGGCAAACTCATCTCTTCCATTTTCCTTGACTTATCTAAAGCATTCAACACAGTATCCCACCAAAAAAACTACCCCATGAAGTAGCATCCAATAACCTCTCTCAAACAGCACTATCATGGTTTCACAACTACCTATCTGATCGACAGCAATCAGTCAAATGGAAAAACAAACTCTCCCATCTGCTACCCATCTTAGTCAGTGTTCCACAAGGGTCAATCCTAGGCCACCTCTTTTCATTATATTTACAAACAAAGTCAGCTCCACCACTCACTGAGCCTCCATTGTACAATATGCTTCCTTCATTTGTTCAGGCCCAACACTTCCTGAACTCCTAGAAATAAAACAAAAATCCCTCCTGGATGTAGAAAACTGTTTTTCTGACCATCAACTAATACTCAATCCAAACAAAACAGAACTAATGGTCTTCTCTGATATCAAACCAAAAGATGATCTTCCCCCTTTATCATCTACTCTACCAACAAACCTAAAATCAAATTTATGGAACAAGTTAAACTTCTTAGGGTCACAATTGATAACTGTCTAAATTTGATAAACACATATCAATATCCATTACAAAGGTTCACATCAGACTTGGCTCACTTTACAGAACCAATCCATACCTTAATAACAGCACCAGACTCTCCACAGCAAGAACACATCTACTATCCAGTCTTCTATATGCCTCATACATTTTTACAAATTTGTGAAAATCAGAACTAAGCAAACTGAAAGCCTGACAATAAATTAGCCAAATTCACTGTGAACCAGCCTTATAGATCACAAAATCTCACTGCTCTACAGGAACTCAATTAGATTTAACTACATAACCTACTATCCCTGTACCAGTTAACAATGGCCCGCTCCATCATTTACCAACCTGAAAACTGCCCTGCACTGAGAGACTTAGTCTAGGTAAATAATAATTGTAGAGCACTAAGATCCTCTGACAAACTTCTTCTAAAAGTCAATCAGGCCAGTAACACTGATGGAGATTCTCTAGTCTCCAACAAAATATCCCAAACATGACATTCAATCCCACAGCACATATTAAACACCACAAATGCTTACAAATTTAAGCTACTCCTCACCAGCAACTGGATATGTTCCCGCACTTCGCCCAGCAGACTGTACTTTACATGCCTTCTTAGCAACCAAAACCTACCCTCCACTCACATGTCCTAATTACTTTTAAACCCATCTCTTCTTTTCTTACTCAACAAGTCATCTTGTTACTTCCAACTGCCATGATCATGTCAAAAAAAATCAAGTTGTGATTATATACTGTATTGCAACACTACTTTTACTCAGTAGATTTTTTGATGTATTTGTTTCTCTTTTTCTTTTTTGTAAACTTTCCAGGCTTGAGCCTTACATTTGATTCATGTAATACCTCCGCACCAAATGCTGTACAATGGAGCTTTTCTCCCCAGGACACCACTGAAAACGGGCCCCTGGCCCAGTCAGACATTTTCCTAGTAAACAAATGTAAAACAAGAAAATTATAGTATTAAGTATAACAAAAGGATGGTTAAAATAAGTGGGCAGACTTTGGAAATGGCTAATTCCTTTCTCTATCTAGGGCTGGTTTTAATTGGAAGGCACATTAGAAGTGTATGTAAAAGAAAAGATAGGGTTAAAAGTGCTTCTCCATAGAAGGTAGATGTTAACTTTGGGGTCATGACCCTTTCCCAGTGATTATGGTAGTTAAAGCAAATGCCTACCCACTGATTACCTACGGGACAGACCTGTGTGTGAAAGATAATTTGGCAAATAATTTTTTTTCACCCACATGAAAAAGACTTTGAAGGAAACTAAGATTTCCTCCATCCACTCCCTCAATCAGTCTTACAGAAGAATACAACTTAAGCTTTGGCAGATGTACAAATCTACAAATCTGTGTCTGAATTGAAATGAATAGCAAGGAGATGGTCATGACATGTTGAGAACAAGACCACTAATACTCAAAGCAGAAAGAATATTGCAATGGTATAGCTATACTTGTTTGAAAAGAATATTTGTTATAGAAGATCATTTTGAGTACTATTTATATACAAGATATTAAGATAATAATGCATTTTGACACAAAATGATCTTCATTAAATTTAATGCAAATATTTATCCCTGTGTGTATAGTGCAACACAGATTAATTATAACCACAAAACTTCTTCCTATGATTTATCTTCAGAGAATTACACATAGTTTATATCTCTCACAACGTGGAGATGTTTAGAAATCAGTAGTTAAGTAAAGTCGGTCCAAAAGAAATAAAGACTGCAGCTGTTACATGACTAAAGAAGAGGAAGAAATGCTATGTGTGGTTGTTGAGTATCCGGTACAAAATAAATTACAGAAAAACCTTTACATTTTCCATGTTTGAGCCCAATTTTGAAAGAGTACTTTGAAAAGATAGCAAAGAAATGGTTGTACTTTTTCTTTAAAAATCACATCTCAGTACGATAGGTTCCAACGTCAGTCTAATGCAGAAGATTAGAAGGAAACTTGACATACATAACAAATGTGAAAATCTTTGATTAGAGTTGGAGTTTTAATTTTTAAAGTATGTGTTCAGTGTTATGACTGAAAGAACAGTTGACTACTAATTATGTAAATAAATAAGGCTGTATTTAAATTAGATAACACAAATATGGGCTTTGAACATAAACTACTGTTACCTCTGTCTTGCTTGTCCTGATTGCGTTGGTGCCTCTGTCTTGTTTGTCCTGATTGCGTTGGTGCCTCTGTCTTGTTTGTCCTAATTGCGTTGGTGCCTCTGTCTTGTTTGTCCCGATTGCATTGGTGCCTCTGTCTTGTTTGTCCTGATTGCATTGGTGCTACAACATTTTTACTAGAATTATATTCTGGATTGTATGTTCTTAGCAGTTTGTCAGCCTACTTCTGCTGCTTTTGTCACCCATTTTTGCTTTGGAGGTACATGCGGGTAACAGAATAACTAAATGTGGTGCATTCCCCCACAATTAGTACCTTGAACGGGGGGGGGGTCTTCACCTTTTTAAGCCAAAAGACACAATGCTTTACCAAATGCCTGCATTTTTATGTGTTATAATATGCTCTTTTCTATCTCTGTGAACACATATATCCGCATTTCTCTTTTTTCTTTTATGTTTGTAAACAAAATGAGTAAACATAATAAGTGTAATCACACTTCCAGAATCGAGTGCCATTTTTTCCTTTGCATCTATTAGTAATGGGCATTGGCTGATTTACTAGCAGCACAAAAACAATATTCTGATTCTGTCACTCTGTTATTCTGTGACATTGCATTGGCATATTTTCATTATAAACATGCAGGCTATAATTCATATTTTGATAAAACTAAAATGTTTATTAGTTGCACAATATTTACAAGTGTGTCCCTTCTTTGCACATCTAAAACATATTATTTCAGTTGATAACAGTTTTTTTCCTTCACAGACATCTGCACATTCCGTGCTACAGGTTTAGTTTGTTCAGCCTTAAACAATTAGTTGTGCTGACTGAAAGGTAAAAACCTGATAGAGCATATTTTCTGTATTGTTAGTTTTCTCTGGAAAGCTCATTTACATGAAGTACTCAGCAGTGCCCTTTTGGATTTGTCATTTGCTGGATTGTTGTATATAATTTTGCTTTTGTATTTCTGGTTCTGTTTTGCTCCACATCATATTACTGACATTACTTGAACTAAATAACCCATTATAAACATACATTTCTCTACTGTCCTCTCAGGAGGCACAATGCTCTGACTAACTTTTCTAAGTTCCGTATAATTCACATAATAAGTTCAATCAAAATCTATGTAGGTAAATTGAGAGGAGAAGCTCTTGAGCCAGAGTGAGCACTGTTTTCTTGAATGGCTTATGTTTCAAATGCAACAAAGTATGTCTGTGTTCTTTCAGCATTTCTTCAATGGTGAAGCAATTGCATTTGCTATGTGTGACATGGTAACAAAACAAAACTTTACCAAAAGTAAGTTTTACAGAAACTTCTACAAGGTTTATATGTGATTGGTGATAATGTAGATTTTTATTTTGAAATATACGGAGTGTTGTTTATAGTTTTCGTTATGTACACATAAAAAAAAATTATAAACAATTTCTATATTTTTTATATAATATATATATATATATATATATATATATATATATATATATATATACATATATATTATTTTATTTATTTGTAGTTGGTTTACCAGGATAGTCCATTGGGCCAAAATGAACCCATTTTCAATGGAGTCCTGGGGAGAAAAGCTCAAAAGCAATCTAGGTTATAGTAGCTTATTAATGATAGTTATACAAAAATTAAGTTTCACTTAAACAATTTTGAATAGTACATGTATCATTAGGAGTAATACAGACTAGTGATGAAACTTACAAATACAAAGCGTTGATAACAGTTATATATATATATATATATATATATATATATATATATATATATATATATATGCATAATTTTCATACGTCTGTAAATATTAAGGAAGAAAGAAATCAGGGATGCAAGCGGGACGCTCCATGAGAGATGATAACAAGTCGTTTCACTAACCGATCTGTAGGGGCGTCTCAACTTGGTATAATATATTTCTGTAGGAAGCAGGATGGCTTTTGGTTGTGTTAAGAAAAAACCTGGATTTTTATGCCATATTTGGATGTGAGATAAATCATACAAGAGATTAGTAGTGAAGTCCATGTATATGGAGCTGCACAGAAGACTGTGACTTGTTTGTTATTGGACACGCGTTGCTGCAGCTCAAAAGCAAGGCATTTTGTTAGTAAATAATAGGAAACAGGTAATGTGTGCACTTCCCTGTGGTACTCCAGGTTTTTAAGGGATTGGGATGAATTAACTCAGCACAACTTGTGTCCTTTCTTTAGCATAGCTAAATAACAAATGTCTCTTCACAGTATGTAAAATTATAGCCTGATTTATGGTGTCAAACATTTCATAAAGGTGAAATTACACTGCACTAATTCACCTTGATTGAGTTTGCTGTGAAGAAATCCCACAGAAGCAAGTAAGACAGTTTCCACTGCATGACTGTGACCAATTCCATGTAGAAAAGTTGAGAGGAACTGACGGCCAGATGATTTACACATTGACATTTTATGCATTTTCTAGAAAATTTCACACAAGTTTGTATTGCAATACAATTAAAGTAAGTATATGTATATGCAAGGCCTTCCTTTATGGAGTGTTGCATTTCTGGTACTCTTTCAAAGGGAAGGTATATAGGCTTTGCTTTATTCATACTTAATTTTATTCATTTTTTCATGTTTAACAAAAGGAAAACACAAAAAAAGCAACTGATCCACAATTTAGTGAAAATATATGAAAAGTTACACTGGTTAAATGAGTGTAAAAGAATCAAAATGAACAAAGGGTATCTCAAACTGACAGTATGCATCTGAAATTCTCCAGGTGCAACTAACACTAGGTGAGACTGCAATCCAAATTGTAGCTTGCTACAGATGCCCCACCATGCCCCAAGATTCTCACTACACCTTTCTAAACATGCTGGAAAATATTAAAATACAACCAAACAACCTAATGCTGGGTGATTTCAACTACCCTGCCATTAATTGGGAAAACGTCTTGGGTACCAACACCTTTGCCCAATGGTTCTTGGAATTCATAAATTCATCAACTAATCATAGTCCCACCAGGGGCTCCAATATCCTAGACCTGGTCATTACCAACATGGGAGATCGATGCTCCACACCAGTGGTCACCCCCTCGTTGATCAGGTCATGGCCATAAGCTAATCACCCTTGACTTCTACATCCCACCCCCACCCCCCAGTAGGGAAACCTCCATTAAAAAACTTCTCCAAAGCCAACGTCATGCTACTCAAATCAGAAGTGAAAAACTTCATGACACCCATGCAGACGGGAACTGAAAGTTTAACTGCTGAATCCTACACTAAGGCACTTTATGAGCACATCCACTCATGCATTAATTGTGCCATACCAAATAGAGCTAAGATGCTCTTCTCCAAAAAAATGAAGCCAGTCTGGTGGTCCCCTGCCATAAACAAACTTCACCCCCTCTCACCCCCTAAAGGGCCCATCTCAATACCAAAAGATTGCCAAATTCCAGTCGTCACAGCCACACAGGTAAAAAATGCACTCTCCAAAGCTAAGAATACAGCATCCATGGGACCAGATGACATCCTGGGCTATGTACTACATGAACTACAAAATGAACTGGCACCTCACCTAAATGTCATGTTTAATCATAGCCTCACCTCAAGCTTCGTGCCCAATGAGTGGTGCACAGCTACAGTTATCCCATTCCACGAGGGGGGATCCACCTTGGATCCCGGGAAATATCGTCCCATCAGTCTGACGAGCCTGATCTGCAAAGCCATGGAACGCATTTTCATGGAACTTATAGACAAAGACATTGGCAACTTTCAAACACTGGACCCCACACAGTTTGGTTTCATAAAGGGCCGATCTTGTCTCCTCAACCTGACTTGACTTCTTCAACTCAGTCTCCAGAGCCATGGATAAGGGCAATGCGGTCCACACAGCCTGTCTGGACCTCACCAAGGCCTTCAACACCATCCCCTAATCTGGAATCATAGATAAACTTACTAAGCTGGGCATTAATCCCTATGTCACTCGATGGGTTGCCAACTGGCTTACTGACAGAACCCACACTGTAAAAATAGCTGATTCAAAATCCAGCTCCAGACAAGTGGAGTACCTCAATGTTCAGTCCTGGGACCGCTCTTGTTTGGCATCTACTTCTCTGAAGTACAGGCCAGCACTAAGGGACTCTAACTAACAAAGTTTGCAGATGACTACAAACTGGGAGCCATTACTGAATCCCCAAATTATGTGGATATTCTACAAAAGGGCCTTTCAGATACAGATGGTTGGTGCCAGAGCCATGGGCTCAAGCTCAATGCCAAGAAATGTATAGTTATCTCCTTTGGGAAAAAACATATACCCTTGAATTACCACATAAGTGGCAGTACACTAAATACCGAAAGTGTGATAAGGGACTTAGGAACACAGTTGGACAGTGGTCTCACATTCGATAACCACATTGCCACAACAGTCAGGAAATCCTTCTATATGGCACACCTCATCACTAAGGGCTTTTCATCCAGGAAAAAGGAGGTCATTGTCCCAATGTACTCATCCCTCATTAGACCCATTATAGAGTACAAAGCCTCGTTTGGTATGTACCTCACAAGACATCTGCAACAACTGGAAAGGCTACAGAAATACCTCACTAAAAGAAACACAAGCCTAAAGCAGATGCCCTATGCTGACCATATAAAAAAACTCCAGCTATACTCTTGTTGCATATCGCCTACTCAGAGGTGATCTCTGCTTAACATACAAGGCCATGTCAAACGTAGAGCTGTTAGACATGCTACACTTAAAGAAATCCCAATTACTTAGAGCTACATGCTCCAGGGATCTAAAACTGGTCATCACAATTAATAAAACATGCTGGAGGGATAAGTTCCTGACCTAGAGACTCCCCATACTCTGGAATAGACAGCCCATACATGTCAAGCTGAGCACCTGTTTGGCCCTCTTCAAAAGGAACCTTGACGATTGGATGGGAGATAGGAAATTCACCCCGGGGATCATGTCTGTTGCCCTGCTAGACAGGGGACCAGGGAAGTAAATATTCTGGGTAGGGATAGCCAGGGAATTGTTATGGCTAGTCTCGTACCAACCTATGAACCTATGAAAATAATTGAATACATCATAAAAATCAAGCTCTTTATTAGGCTAAGTCCATTTTAATTTGATGCAAACGTCTCTATGATGCTTTCCAGTCAGAGTTTTGTCTGTATACAAACTGTCTCCTAAGTCCAAGGAACATATGTTTCATATGCTAAATGATCTATGGGAAAGGCTACAGGAAAAGCTTGAAGCATCAGCTTTGGCAGTGAGATAGCTAAGTGGCATGACTACTGGTAAAAACATAGGCTTCATTTCTTAAGTAGTTTCATGCCAATATTGGTTGAGACTGGTGTGAACTGATTCTTGGGATGGGGTTAAGGATTCTTAGGTAGGACCAGGTACTGCAGAGTTTCAGTATGGTTAGTGATGGCATCATTAAACAAAGAACAGAATGAATTTTAATTTACTGAGCAAGAGACTGAGAAGATAAGTTTTGTTATTCGTTTCTGTATAAATTGAATAGATAGGTGGCACATTTCTAGAGCTGCTTAGGAATATATTGGAGGAAACTTTACTAATTAGTAGAGAAACTCTTTTTTTCCTACTAATTAGTGTATATGTAACTCGACTGCAAAGATTCCTGGAATGTTGCTCATGATTCTTACATGTTTCCTCTTGATTGCTTTACTTGAGTTGCCAATTACACAGAGACATCGGATCTGTAACTTTTTCAAGTTATCTAAGGTGGCGACTTGGATGTAAGCCATCTCTGTCTAAGGTGTGCAGTATTGTTACGGGCCAAAACAAAAGTCTTGTTAAAGTACTGAACCGCTGACTCCAGACTGAAGAAAAAGAGTTGCTCCCAATTGAGCATTCTCAGTAATTATGACAAGACTATTTTGTGAAATAATTTTATATAGTTTACTAGTGTCAAAAAGTATTATTTATTTATTTTACATTTGCTGACCAGGATAGTTTACTGGATACATGTCCATTTTCAGTGGAGACCCAGGGAGAAAAGCTCCACTTGTAACTTTAAGAACAGTTACAAACTTTTTCAAGACAAACTTTTTGAAACATATATACATAGTGAAAATCATTGTTACAGCTAAACATATTGTTTACTTCAGCATTATACAAAAATAGAGTGTTACTTTCTTCAAACTGGAAAAACAATATAGAGTTGAATAAAAGACCTATTTATGACATGATTATATTCCATGTGTTAGTCGGGATTACTACAATGGCAAAGCCATCTCATTTTTAGATGCTGTTTTAGCTTTTCTTGAATTGGGTTAGAATAGACATGGAAGTAAGTTTAGCAGGAAGTGAGTTCCAAGCTTTGCCAATTTAGTTAGCATAGAGTGAATCTCCAGCTGAGATGTTGGCACTGATTGTTTGAACTAGAATTTTGCTGGATGAGCATAGCACTTTAAGGTTACTGTAAGGGGTGATGATGTTTGTCAGTACAGGAGTGTTTTCTGGGTGATATAAAATTTTATGGGCTACTATTAACTGATTGAACTGAATTTGGTTTGGCAGTTCAAGCCATTCTAGAGTCTGTAAGTTCAAGACAGTGGTGTGTTCGATTTGTGGATCCAGTGTCAAATCTAGCGATATAATTAAAGCAAGTAGAGAGTTTATTTAGTTCGGACTTACTAGGTTCGTGAAGAGGGGGATGCATAACTGAGGTTGGAAAGTAGATGTGTTTGGGCAATAGCAGCCTTAGCTGTGGGAATGAGAAAAGGTTTGATTTTATATAGAGTGCCAAGTTTTTTGTTAACTTTTTTGATGGTTTGATTTATATGCATATCAAACTTGAGGTTATTGTCGATAATTACACCTAAGAGTTTGGTGCAGGGGTCTGGGACTATAATAGTGCCATGGTTAGACTTTATAGTCAAGGTGGGGGTTTTACGAGTGGGGGGGCAGAAGCTTTGTTTTGTTGGGGTTTAGCAGGAGACATCTATTGCTTAGCCAATTTTCTACAGTGTTCAATACATTTTGGGAAAGAGCCTGCAGACTTAGGGGGGGGAGGTATCAGAGCAAATCAAAGTAGAGTTGTCTGCATATTGTATGCAGGTGGCTGTTGCAATGGCCTTATGGAGGTCATTAATAAATATGGAAAATAATAGGGGTCCTAATCTTGATTCCTGAGGGACCGCAGTGGTGATGGTTAGAAGTGTAGATAGTTTATTCTGCCACCGGGACTGCCTGTTGTTTGCCGCTCAGGTAAGATTTAAACCATTGGATAGCTTGGACCTCTAGGGGGATAGTTTCAAGTGAGTGTGTGAGTAATTTGTGAGTGACCATGTTGAAGCCTTTGGAAAGATCAAGAAAGAGGGAGAAGTGAGCTTATTGCTGTTGCAGTTTTGATTAATAACATTGCAGAAGGAGAGAAGAGCAGTGGTTCTACTGTGGGATGGTCTGAAGCCATGTTGTGAGTTGGTTAGAAGATAGTTCTGAATGAGATGGTTCAGGAGTTGTTTATGGATGCACTTTTCCATAATTTTAGCCAGAGATGATAAGATAGCTGTGGGTCTGCAATTTGAAAATTCAGTGGAGCTTCCCCCCTTGTGGAGTAGAATGACATGGGATGTCTTCCAAATGGAGGGGATGGTGGCTTCTTATATGGTTCTATTGATTAGTATAGAGACTGGGTACACTATGGCATCTTCTGCTATTTTTAGATACTCAGCTGGGATATTACATGCTGCAATTTCTGGTTGGTTTTAGTTTCTTATGTAGAGTACGGATTAGGGTTGTAGGGACTAGTTGAAAGTTAAAGGGGGGTAGTGGCTTAGTTATGGTGGCTTTTGGACATGTAGTACTGGTATTTAGTTGGTTTGCTAGTGATTTTAATTTTTTCTGTAAATAAACTATTTAAGGTATTAGCAATGTCCTCTGAGGGCTTTTGGTAAGTAGGTGCCCTCTGAGGGCTTTTGGTAAGTAGGTGCAGGGGTAGAAGTAGTTGATTGTCCAGGGTGAATAAGTCTATTAATACCTGCCCAAAATTTCTGAAGATTGTTTTGATGTTTCTGTTGTAAATGGTAAAGACATTTTTTTTATCTAGGTTTATCGAGCTTTTTGTGTTGTTCCTTAGTTCTTTATATTTAAGTTGATCTAAGGGGGATTTAGTGGTTGCCCATGCCTTGTTTCTGAGTGAGACCTTTTTTGTCGGGTTTCACTAGAAAGCCATGGCGCAGTTTTAGTGTTGGGTCTTATAGAGCGTATTGGTGCACGAGTATCGAGGATTTAGTGCTGGGTCTTATAGACTGTTTTGGTGCCCGAGTATCGAGGATTTAGTGTTGGGTCTTATAGAGCGTATTGGTGCACGAGTATCGAGGATGGCAAAAAATTTGGTGTTAAAACTCAGTATAGCTTCTTCAAGTGGAAATTGTTTTAGTTCGGTCCAGTTACATGCCTCGAGTTCATTTTGGAAACTAGTAGGGTTGAATTTGTTTGTTGTTGGTTTGAAGGGGATATCAGTTTTACACCCGATAATGTAGGTAAGAAAACGGTGACTTATATATTCAGGTAGGGTGCCTGCCCTATACACACTTATGTCTTCAGGTAGGATGCCTGCCCTATACATACTTATGTCTTCAGGTAAGATGCCTGCCCTATACATACTTATGTCTTCAGGCAGGATCCCTGCCCTATACACACTTATGTCTTCAGGTAGGATGTCTGTCCTATACATATGGGGTTGGCTGGTAATAAGCATGCGATGTAGGATACTTTCCTTGTTGTTAGGTTTACTAATTCTAGTTGGAGAGGATATGATTTGAATAAATCCATGTAAATTTACATGTGTAGCTGGAGTTTCTGAGGAGCAATCATACCGGTCAATGTTAACATCCCCTAGAACAACGGTTTCTTGAGGGAAGTTACCAGATACCCAAGAGAGGATGTTTTCTAGGGTTTCTGTATTATTACCTGGGGGAATGTAGAGACATTATAGATATATATATATATATATATATATATATATATATATATATATACATACATATTTATATATATTATATATATATATATATATATATATATATATATATATATATATATATACTTTTGTTTTTATTGATTATTAGTCAATCAATCCTGTAGTCTGCTAGTAGCATAGTCATTACAAATCCCACTATTTGTTTCCTGTTAACTCAAGGATAAATTTAGAGGTCTCCATTGTTTCATGAAGGTTGGTTTAAAAACGGAACTAAAGAGTTACTCTAATGTGGAGTCGGAGTTTTTTCTATAGACAGCAGCTCCTTTGGGAGAGATGTTTATCATACCAACATGTTTTGATTATAGCGCAGTGTAAGTTTTATTCTTAGGGCAGGCATTGGTGGTATTTCTACTTTTGGGATGTATAACAGATTAAGCATGAGTGGGTCTTATAAGGCCTTCTAGAGCAGGAAGAGATTACTATGAAAGAGTTTGTAAAAAAACAGAGTCAAGTGACAGGACTCTTAATCTAGGAAACTTAAAGAGCAGATCCCTGATGTTTTCGTGAATAAGATGCTTTGTGGTCTTTCCAGTTGGGAGATGTGTTTGGTTCAGTACATACCAAAAAGAACTTGGTATTCTATTATGATCTGACTTGCAGATTAGTGGAGGAGGATAACTTCCTTGGATCTAGAGGGTGCACTTTTAGTAATTAGTGGGGCAAGATAGGATTTCCTAACTTCAGCTGGTATACTGAGGTGATATGAGAGTGCATTGCCTATGAATGTAGCTACATTCGTAACTGAACTTTTCAGCAGTATCAGAGTGTGAGATGGTGTCAAACCCTTAGCTAGATTTAGATAGGCAGTGTGCATTGACTGGCCATTATCCAGTGTTTCAGTCAGTCCCCCAATGAATTCCAGCAGATTCTGTAAATCTAGCCTCTCCAAAACCCACTTGATTTGGATCAAGCAATTGAAGACCGTCACTGTCATTATTTTCTTTTCCGCTGGAAGACGAATTGGTCTATAGAGTCCGTGGTAAGGCTGTCCTCGTCGATGGCTAAATCAGTATCTTGTTTGCATTCTTCAGTCGTATCAAGTAACAAGGCTGAGAATGAGTCCGTTTACAGGGAACTGATGAGGCTACATTTGGTGCTGACTAAGAGACATCACTGCATGTTGGCAGGACTCGTAATGCTTGGGCATTTTGATTCTGTAGAGAGTGATAAAGGGATAGAGAGAGGGAGATTTAGGATATGTGCAGAATTAATAATTGGAGAAAGGCACGGACTCTGGAGTACAGGAAATGCAACAGGAGTAGAGTAAGGAAAAACGACAGCTCGGTTTCTTTCTGTTGGTGAAATCCTCTGCATTGCTACAACTGTAATATGTCAGTTACAGTCAGTCATTGCATTTCCTTTTGCATACATTTGTAAGACAATAAGATGGGGACAATTTGAAATATGATTTAAAATTCAACAAATAATAGGTACATGATGAGGGGCATACCTTTGCTGGAAGTGAGGTTTGATCAGAATATATACCTACCAGGTATGCTTTCATTGTATAATTGAAGGTGTAAAGACAGATTAGAGAGGCTGTCAAGAAAGCAAAATGCACACACACACACACACACACACACACACACACACACACACACACACACACACACACACACACACACACACACACACACACACACACACACACACACACACACACACACGCATTACAGTGGAAACAGACCACATGATGTATAATGACTTGAAGATGCCAGTAAATCATGATACATTCTGACTGACTAATCTAAGAGTGAAGAGGGTTTATTTAATTTATTTATTTTCTTTTGTTTACTGGGAAAGTCCAACTGGGCCAATGGCCCATTTTCAGTGGAGGCCCGCGGAGAAAAGATCCACTGCATTAAAACAATTGTTGATAAAGTTACAGTGGTAAAATAAGATGGTGACGAAAAGCTCTGTACATAGAATGCAATACTAAATGAGTTACAGTGGTACGATATTCAATGTGTCTTCACAGAAAAGAATAACAGTGGCCAAAAGGACTGTACGATATTTAAACACTAAAATCAATATGTTGTAGAAAAAGATGAGATGTTCAAACAATAAGGTAGTAGAAGCTGAACATAAGATGGAAACAAAGAAAGATTGTCAGTAAATAAATTAGGTGACATGTCATTAGGCTTAACATATGTTGTTTGAATTCCAATAGGGAACACTTACAGTAAAAGTTCATGAAGGGAGAGATAAGCAGAAAAGGAGGCCACTGGCTCGAGCTTCATCGATCCAGAATACAAAGAAGGCCTAGCACAGTAATAAGATGAAGAAGGAAACAAACTTTATCTTGGTTTGCACAGGAGCAAAGCCAAGTGTTGGTTAGGAGTTCCACTTCTAGTTAGTAGTACTAAGTATAATCTGAGGCTGAGTATTCCTTAATAAGTAGGTTGAATTTGGGCTTTTTAGTAGTAAGTATAGTCTGACGCTGAGTATTCCTTAAGTAATTTGAATTTGCTCATGTTAGTAGTAAGTATAATCTGAGGCTGAGTATTCCTTAATAAGTACTTTGAATTTGGACATGTTAGTACTAAGTATAATCTGACTATTCCTTTATAAGTAGTTTGTAGTCTGACATGTTAGTGGTAAGTATAATCTGAGGCTGAGTATTCCTTAATAAGTAGTTTGTAGTTTGACATGTTAGTACTAAGTATAATCTGAGGCTGAGTATTCCTTAATAAGTAGCTTGAATTTGGGTGTGTTAGTAGTATCAAGTATAATCTAAGGCCGAGTATTCCTTAATAAGTAGTCTGAATTTGGGCATGTTAGTAGTAAGTATAGTCTGACACTGAGTATTCCTTAATAAGTAGTTTGAATTTCGGCATGTTAGTAGTACTAAGTATAATCTGAGGCTGAGTATTTCTTAATAAGTAGTCTGAATTTGGGCATGTTAGTAGTAAGTATAGTCTGACACTGAGTATTCCTTAATAAGTAGTTTGAATTTTGGCATGTTAGTAGTACTAAGTATAATCTGAGGCTGAGTATTCCTTAATAAGTAGTCTGAATTTGGGCATGTTAGTAGTAAGTATAGTCTGACACTGAGTATTCCTTAATAAGTAGTTTGAATTTGGAAATGTTAGTACTAAGTATAATCTGAGGCCAAGTATTCCTTAATAAGTAGTTTGAAATTGGACATGTTAGTACTAAGTATAATCTGAGGCTGAATATACCTTAATAAGTAGTTTGAATTGGGTGTGTTAGCAGTACTAAGTATATGAGGCGGAGTATTCCTTAATAAGTAGCTTGAATTTCGGTGTGTTAGTATTACCAAGTATAATCTGAGGTTGAGTGTTCCTTAATAAGTAGTTTGAATTTTGACATGTTAGTACAAAGTATAATCTGAGGCTGAGTATTCCATAAGAAGCAGTTTGAATTTGTGCGTGTTAGTAGTACTAAGTATAATTTGAGGCTGCGTATTCCTTAATAAGTAGGTTGAATTTGGGCATGTTAATAGTAAATATAATCTGAGGCTAAGTATTCCTTAAAAAGTAGTTTGAATTTGGACATGTTAGTACTAAGTATAATCTGAGGCTGAGTATTCCTTAATAAGTAGTTTGTAGTTTGACATGTTAATACTAAGTATAATCTGAGGCTTCGTATTCCTTAATAAGTAGCTTGAATTTGGGTGTGTTAGTAGTACCAAGTATAATCTGAGGCTGAGTATTCCTTAAGTAGTTTGAAATTGGACATGTTAGTACTAAGTATAATCTGAGGCTGAATATAGAACTCCCTAATCTCCTCCTGAAATATCAACTCATAGAAGCCTTTAAAATCCTGAAACATCCAGAGAACACCCCTGCACTAAAAAACATACTAACCCCCTACTCCAACCTAAGTTCTCTTCACTCATCTGACAAACTCCTAATACAAACTAGCAAGTCCCATAACCTAGGCGGGGATACACTGTACTCCAATGTTATTGGCAAGATGTGGAATTCTCTTCCAAATAAACTAACGTCTTTACCATCACTAGCTCTATTCAAAAAAGAACTTGAAATCCACTATAAATCGCACTGGCTTTGTCCTTGTACGAACCCAGACTAAGACTACCATGAGCAACTATGCATACAAGTGGGCAATTATTGTCCTAGTCAACCAAGTGTCAACTAACCTGAATATAATGAAATGTAACTAAATGTAGCTGCTATTGTAATATTCTTATCTCTCTTAAAACTATGTAATTGTTTTTTGTCTTTTTTACAATATGTCATTTTAACCCTGTTGGAGCTTTTCTCCCCGGGACTCCGCTGAAAATGGACATGTATCCAGTCGGACTACCCCGGTCAACAAATGTAAAATAAAATAAATAAAATAAAAAAATATTCCAAAATAAGTAGTTTGAATGTGGGTGTGTTAGTAGTACTAAGTATATGAGGCGGAGTATTCCCTGATAAGCAGTTTAAATTTGAATGTGTTAGTAGTACTAAGTATAATCTGAGGCTGAGTATGCCTTAATAAGTAGTTTGAATTTTGATGTGTTAGTACGAAGTATAATCTGAGGCTGAGTATTCCTTAATAAGTAGTTTGAATTTGTGCGTGTTAGTAGTACTAAGTATAATCTTGGGCTGAGTATACCTTAATAAGTAGTTTGAATTTGGGCATGTTAGTAGTAAGTATAATCTGAGGCTGAGTATTCCTTAAGTAGTTTGAATTTGGGTGTGTTAGTAGTACTAAGTATAATCTGAGGCTGAGTATTCCTTAATAAGTAGTTTGAATTTGGGTGTGTTAGTAGTACTAAGTATATGAGGCTGAGTATTCCTTAATAAGCAGTTTGAATATGAGTATTCCTTAATAAGCAGTTTGAATTTGAATGTGTCAGTAGTACTAAATATAATCTGAGGCTGAGTATTCCTTAATTAGTAGTTTGAATTTAGGCATGTTAGTAGTAAGTCAATCTGAGGCTGAGTATTCCTTAATAAGTAGTTTGAATTTAGGCATGTTAGTACCAAGTATAATCTGAGGCTGGCTATTCCTTAATAAGTAGCTTGAATTTGGACGTGTTAGTACTAAGTATAATCTGAGGCTGAGTATTCCTTAATAAGTAGGTTGAATTTTGGCATGTTAGTAGTACTAAGTATAATCTGTGGTTGAGTATTCCTTAATAAGTAGTTTGAATTTTGACGTGTTAGTACAAAGTATAATCTGAGGCTGAGTATTCCTTAATAAGTAGTTGGAATTTGTGTGCATTAGTAGTACTAAGTATAATCTGAGGCTGAGTATTCCTTAATACGTAGGTTGAATTTGGATGTGTTAGTAGTACTAAGTATAATCTGAGGCTGAGTATTCCTTAATAAGTAATTTGAATTTGGGTGTGTTACTAGTACTAAGTAATTATAATCTGAGGCATGGAGTTCCAGGATTTTGATATTTTGTTGGAGAACAGTGAATCACCATGACTTTTACTGGATTTAGTTACTTTCAGTAGGAGTTTGCTGGGGATCTTACAGATCTACAGATGGAGTCGGGCTGGAATAAGTCATTGAACACCGTCCAGATAGTTGTAGAACAGAGCATCTGTTGTATCTTTAAGATGTTGGTACGTGAATATAAATAGTGATAACATGCAGGCAACAGTGCCATTTTGAGAGAACAGCCAGAATGTTAACATGGATAAGTGTGGTAGTCAGTCTGTTTATAAGTTTATTTAAGTTTAAGTTGCATAGCCTCATTCCTGATGTGCTTGTGTATAATAAAGCTGCTTTAACCTAACCCACAACTGGTCATCTGTTTTATCCTGACCTGATGAGTGACGGTGTCAGAACCGGGATTGAGAATACTTCTTCAAGCCATGAGGTGCAGAGTTGAAGCTGAAGGCAGACTGAGCAGGTTGAGTGATAACAGAGCTCAGACAATCAAAAAGGGCCAGAAATGAACTTTAGGGAACCAAAACTTACACAAACAATTTATTTTTGCAAAGAAAATGAAATGAAGCATTCGTAAGGCACAAAACACATTATTAATTAAATGAAATGTTTGAAGCCACTATAATTGATAAAACTAGCAAAAATATCCA
Source organism: Protopterus annectens (assembly GCF_019279795.1). NCBI lineage: Eukaryota > Metazoa > Chordata > Ceratodontiformes > Protopteridae > Protopterus > Protopterus annectens. Next base: position 361,899,394 of record NC_056743.1, on the reverse strand, counting down.
TATGGCGCTCAGAATTACCTCCGATTTGTATAACGAGCATGTTTGAAGTAAAACAAGCACAAGAAAAGTATAGTGAGCAGGATAAGAGGTTAAAATGGCATAAGGAGTATAATAAAAGGGCAACATTTATTGTACACAACAACAATTACAATACAGGCAACAGTACTGGACAGTGCAGTGGTGCAGCAGTAGCATTGTCTCCTCACAGCAAGAGGTTCCCCATTTCAATTCTTGGCTGGGGTGCCTTCTGTGTAGAGTCTGCATGTCCTACCTGCATTTTTGTGGGTTTCCTCTGGGTCCTCTGGTTTCCTCCCATGTTAAAAGACATGCATCTGGAATGTTTCTCCCTGGGCCTCTGCTGAAAATTAGCTTCATTCCAACTCAGACTTTCCCAGTTAAACAAATATTAAATAAATACATAAATATATATATATATATATATATATATATATATATATATATATATATATATATATATAAGCTTAAAAAAGCAAGGCGAGTGCATTTTTTTAGTAAATTTCTGTGTTTTGGCATAAACTACTATTTGCTCATTGAAAAAGCCATTCAAAGCATAACTGGAGTTGTTCAAAGTATCTCCAAGTGTGCAAAGTGTTTGCAGAGTGTGTGCTTTATTACAATACTGTTATTTCAAAGAGTTTGCTGTGTGCAAAGTACAGTTATTTTGTAAAGTGCAATGTGCAGCCATTTCAAAAAGCTTCTTGTGCTGTGTACATTTATTCACAGAGTGCTGCCATTTCAAAGTGTTTCTTATACTGTACAGAGCTATTTTGCAAAGTACAGCCATTTTGAAGAGTTCTTGTACTGTATACAGTTTATTTGCAAAGTGCATTCATTTAAAAGTGTTTCTTACTCTGACCTTCTGCTGTGTACAGTTTGTTCACAAAGTGCAGTGATTTTAAAGTGTTCTTGTGCTACAGAGACTTATTTGGCAAAATGCAGTTATTTCAGAGTCTGTTGTACTGTTGGGCATAATTAACAAGTTCTGGCATGTTTATGTGTGTGTGTATGTTTGTACATAATTCCAAGTACCTTCACTGCTGTGTGTTGATACAGGAGAGGCATTTCACAGACCCAGGCCTTATTGTGTTTGATCATAATATTGCAGAGAATTGGAGAGTATTTGACCAGGAATATGATATTTTCATACAGGCAGCTTTTTCTGGCAAAGATGTACATACAAGGGCATTTATTTTGCTTAACTTATCTGGGTGAGAAGCCATTGAAAGAGAGCATTCATTTGTGTATGCACTAACGGTATATGCAGGAACAGGGGGATAATTGCCATATTGTTGTCCCGGCTGAATCAAGACAGGACCCTGAGTGCTTGAAATGTAAATTTCGAGAAATGTGCAACCCTCAGACAAATGTTACATTAGAGAGGCACCTATTTTATACAAGAGTCCAAAGGCCAGGTGAACATTTTGCAGCATATATCACTGACTTGAGAAATAAGGCTAAAACGTGCAGATCTCGTGATATGAAATGAGTTAATAAAGGACAGGCTTGTGTAGGGTGTTAATAATGCTGCAGTTTGAAGAGTTTGCTTTGTGACAGTGATTTAACATTGAGCAAAGCTATAAAGATTTGTCAAATCCACAGTCTCACAGAAAGACATACAAGTATGCTTGCAAGTGATGAGCATATTTTCAGCAGCCTCATGGCAAGCAGAAGCAGACCTAAGCACATGGCAGCTGCAGCCCGTGCAGGTTTTCCAGGGAGGACCCATAACTTTCTAGCAAGTTCCAAGACTAGCTTAATAAAACAGGCATGTTCAGTGCAGTCAAACCTTATTGTTAACTGTCACAACTGTGGTGCCAAGCAATCTAAAAGAGAGAAGTGTTTAGCATTTGGTCAGCAATGCCACAAGTGTAAAAAATGGGACCACTTTCAAATGTTTTGTAAATCAAGCAAGCCTCATTCAGTTATTAAGAAAGGTCACTCAAAAAGCAAGTTGATCATGTGGAAAGCTGCAACCTTACTTTCTATGTAGACGGTGTATCAGAGGTCAGTGAAAAGGTTAATGCAGTAGATTTGTTGGTAAAGAATGAAGTATTTTGTACTGCCCTGATCAATGGTAAACCCATGGATCTCAAAGTAGACACTGGTTCAAAGTGTAATGTAATGTCAGCCGAAACATTTGCTAGAGTGAGAGCTGGTGAGGAACTTAATTTGGCTAATTGTGCAAAGCTTGTTGCTTATGAAGGTGAAGAGATTTGAACTGAAGACTCAGTAGTACTTTCATGCTATTCAGCTAGGAACAGTTACAGCTTGCAATTTTATGTAGTTAGAAGCCCTGCACAGTCATTATTAGGTCTCACAGATGGTTTAAGAATGAAGCTACTTTCTTTTACCAAAAAGGTCCATCATGTAAGCACATGTACCAGTTCCAGTTATAGTGATGCTATTTTCTCAGAATATGCTATTTTCAATGACAAGTTAGACAGACTTCCAGTTGTGTACTCCATGAAATTAGACCCAGCGGTCAGTCCAGTGGTTAGACCAGCAAGGAGAATTCCAGTAGCTATGGAGGACAAAGTCAAAGTCCAGTTAGACAAGATGGTGCAGCAAGGTGTGATTTCTCCAGTCACGGAACCAAATGAGTGGGTGTCTTCCGTGGTAACTGCTCATAAGAAAAATTCAGATGAAATCAGAATATGCATTGACCCAAGAGACTTGAATAAGGCATTAAGGAGATCTCATCATCCTATGCATACAGTCGAGGAAATTGCCACCCTCATTCCAAATGCCACTGTTTGTTCTGTTTTGGATGCAGAGAGTTCATTTTGTCAAGTAATGCTTTATCACAAATCTTCACTACTGACTATGTTCAGTACTCCATTTCATAGATACAGATTCCTCAGAATGCCTTTTGGAATAAATTCTGCCAGATGAAGTCTTTCAGCTTCCAGTGGAGCAAATTTTTTGGGCTATCTGTGTGCTATTGAAAAACGCCAGGAAAACCGAACGTTGAAACAACTACTGCTTTAAACACTTAAAATGCACTAAATACACACATTTTTCATCCTACTAGATAGTAAGACTTCTTCAGAAATTCAGCATTCCATTGTATACAAACTATTTATAAACTTTGAATCAGTTTGGCGCCAAATGGAAGCGATACTGATTCTGAGATTTAAAGCTCTATTCCATGAATTCATTCTTTAATAAATAACTACATTAAATTCATACTTGTATCATATTTAAATACTTGTATCATATTTAAATATATATATATATATATATATATATATATATATATATATATATATATATAATTATTTTAATAACATGATGGTGGAAAACCTGTTAATATTTATATTTAATAATAAAACCATAAAAAAATGATGTATATTTATATATAAATATAATACATATAAATATCTAAAAAATATATCTAAAAATTGCTGGACGTGCGATGTCTTGACTGATATGAATTCAACTTCTTATCTAAAAAGTAGAAAAAATTATAGAAAACATAATATTAATAATAGTAGTAAGTGATGATAAATGAATAAAACACTATATATGTCGATGCAACTGTATGCTGTGTATATATTCAATATGTAAAATTATATTATTCTATCTTATGATTTTGTACTTTATATATATTCTAGTTATCTAATATGTTATATATAAAACATGATAAAAGACCAATAAGTTAATATCAATACATATATTAAACATTTATAAACAACAACCATTTGGTTGTATATATAAATATAAATATATAAATATGCAAATAATACATACTTACATTAACCTAACCCATTTATGTTCTTTACCATATAATATGCATACAAATAGTTAAAATTACATTTTTTGAAAATAACCATACAGAACTTGTTTTCATTTCATTGTATATAAACTCAATCATTCATCTCTCCAAGCTCTTTAATTTTAATAAACACATTATCGAGCATTTATCATTAAGGCCTGGATGCATATATGTTTTCAGTCTTATTTGCCAAAGCAGTTCTATCTTCTCCAGTAGTAAACTAGTGGGTCCCCCTCTTATATCTTGATTTACTTGTTGGATTATTTTAAATTGAACCTTATGTTCGGGGTGCAATTTTATATGCCTTGCTAATGCATTCTCTTCTTTTTCTTGACTTATACTTCTCATATGCTCAGAAACCCTATCTCTGAGTCTACGATCTGTTTTGCCAACATAAAACGATGGGCATGCTTGACATTTAGCTATGTAAACCACTCCTCTTGTATTACAGTTATACCTTCCTTTTAGGTAAATCTTTTATCCATTGATGTCAGTGTTACTCCCCACATCCATTATATAACAATAGAGCAATCCTACAAAATCATAAGATAGAATAATATAATTTTACATATTGAATATATACACCGCATACAGTTGCATCGACATATATAGTGTTTATTCATTTATCATCACTTACTACTATTATTATTATTATGTTTTCTATCATTTTTTCTACTTTTTAGATAAGAAGTTGAATTCATATCAGTCAAGACATTGCACGTCCAGCAATTTTTAGATATATTTTTTAGATATTTATATGTATTTTTAATATACACGAAGAGTTTTTAGATATGTTTTTTTTTTTAATTTTTATTTATATATTTTCAAATATATATATTTATATATAAATATACATCATTTTATTTATGGTTTTATTATTAAATATAACCATCATCTATTATTAAAATAATTACATATATATATATATATATATATATATATATATATATATATATATGTATAAATACGATACAAGTATGAATTTAATGTAGTTATTTATTAAAGAATGAATTCATGGAATACAGCTTTAAATCTCAGAATCAGTATTGCGTCCGTTTGGTGCCAAACTGATTCAAAGTTTATAAATAGTTTGTATACAATGGAATGCTGAATTTCTGAAGAAGTCTTCATATCTAGTAGGATGAAAAATGTGTGTATTTAGTGCGTTTTAAGTGATTAAAAGCAGTAGTTGTTTCAAAGTTTGGTTTTCCTGATGTTTTTCAATAGTTTGTTTGTTTATTTAGTGTAATTATCTGTGTGCTATAATAGTGGTTGATTTACTGGTTGGAGGCAATGGTGAAGTAAATCATGACAAAAACCTCAGGAATGTTCTGGACGGAGCATGTGAAGTGAATTTAAACCTCAATCTTCTGAAATGTAAATTCAGGCTACCAGAAGTTACTTATGTAGGTCATTTGTTTACCAGTACAGGCTTATGACCAGACCCTTAAAAACAAGCAGCCATTCTTGAGATGCCAGTTCCAGAAAATGTCCAAGGCTTACAGCATTTCCTGGGTATGGTTAAATATTTGGTTAAATTTATCCCTGATTTTAGTGAGTTATCAGCTCCTTTAAGAGAGCTGACATGCAAAAATGCTGCCTGGTCATGGTCGGAACAACACCAGAGAGCATTTGATAACCTCAAATAGCAAATTCCCAACCCTCCCTTATAAAGGTACTATGATGTCCACAAACCAGTAGTTCTTTCCTGTGATTCTTCAAAGTTCAGTCTTGGTGCAGTTATTCTTCAAGAGGGCAGACCTGTTGCCTGTGCATTTAGAACTCTTACCCAAACTGAGATGCAGTATGTTCAAATTGAGAAGGAACTTTTGGCAATTGTGTTCACATATTCAAAGTTCCATGATTATATTTATGACTGAGCTACACAAATCGCAACTGATCATCGACCTCTAGTCACTATTTTAAAGAAGCCTATGGATTAATCTCCAGCAAGACTACAAAGAATCATGCTTAGATTACAAAAGTACAATTTCAAAATGGTCTATACAAAAGGCAAACTTCTTTATCAGGCTGATACCTTATCCAGATCACTCAGAAATACGACAGAACAGCTTGATGCAGAGAATTTTTACTTTGATGTCATGGAAGTGCATATTTTTTCTACCACGTGACTTGATGAACTGAGAGATCATACAAAGACTGATCCAATTTTGCAAAAGCTCAACCGCTTCATCAATGTGGGATGGCCATCAAGGCAATCCTGTGTACTGCAATCCTGTGTACTGCAATCCTGTGTACTGCCAGAACTACAACCTTATTTTCCATACAGAGATGAGATGCTGATAGAAGATGGTATCATCTTCAAAGGTCCTAAAGTTGTTGTTCCTACTTCCTTACAATGTGAATACATTCAGATTTTTGATCGTGGCCATCCAGGTTCTGAATCTACCAAAAGAAGGGCAAGAGGAGTAGTGTTTTGGCTTTCTCTGTCAAAAGACATTGATGAAGTGCGTTCCTCTTATTCAGTATGTAATAGTACTAAGCCGCATTTGCAAATAGAGCCACTTCAGCTAAGCCAGATTCCTAAACTTCAAACAGTAGTCACTGGCATATTTGAGTGGAACACTCAGCATTACTTAGTGCTGGTAGACTCTTATTCGAACTGGTTTGAGATTGATTTGCTACGTAACCTAATGTCCAGTGTTGTTATTACTTATTTATTTTTATTTATTGACATTTGTTAACCGGGTTGGTCCAGCTGGGCTTGTGGCCCATTTTCAGTGGATACCAAAGGAGAAAAGCTCCAAAAAAAACACAGTTTGCAGAGAATCAAACATTTGAGTCAAAAATATGGTCAAAATTATTAATAAAAGAACGTTAGAGAGACAAAGCAAAAATGCAAACACATGATATATACATATCAATATTTTTACAGACTAAATATATATTTACATATTTACAAAAAAGAGTTAAGTCCAACAGTATAGATTATAGAGTTTAATAAGTATCTGCAATAGTGGAATACTTAGCTGTATGTGGAGCGACTGTAGGGACTGTAAAGGTATATAGTAGGGTTGTGGGGAGCTTAAGTTGGGGCTTGACAAGGACATATTTTGGAGTTGAGTAGATGAAGTTTGAGTTTTTTCTTTAAAGTGAGATGGATGAATAATGGAATAACTGTCTCTTGTGAGTTTGTTCCAGGCTTGGGTGATGGAGTGTTTATATAGGAGTTGGCCAGCTATTTTGGGGGGGTTGGTAAATTTGTAGTAGTTTCTGATTAGAGGTACGGAGAGTCTGCCTAGGAGTGTAGATAGAGATGAAGGAAGAGAGAGCAGGGCAGGATGAAGGTTTGTAAAGAATGAAGTTAACATTTAAAGTTGTGACAGCAGGAGAAGATGGGGAAATTCTAACCATTGGAGAGTATTTCGGGCAAGGCAGTGACGTATATTGTATGGAGAGTTTGTGATAAATTTAGCTATCTTGTGGTACTTTTGTTGGAGTTTGTTTAAAGTAGAAGTGTGGATGTTGGTGAGTACTGGGGCAGCATATAGAAGGGAGGGAGGAGAAGAGCTTGTGCAAGGGAGAGTCTGGCATTTGTAATTAGACATTTTTTGTTGCGATACAGTACACCAAGTTTCTGGTAAGTCTTTTTTATGCTTTGGAGTATGTGCAAGTTGAATTTGAGTTCATCATCTATGATGACCCCAAGGAGTTTAGTGTGAGTTTCAGGTTGGATAACAGTGTTATTAGAGGAAGTAATAGTAAAGGTGGATTTGAGGTGAGAACGATTGCTGAAAAAATAATAAGAGTTTGGTCTTTTTAGGTTGAGAACAAGTAGATTCCTGGACAACCACTGTTCAGTGGATAGGAAGGCCTGTTGAGTAAGAGTGTGGAGATTGGAGATATTGTCTGAGATGGAGATGAGAGTTAAGTCATCTGCATATTGGATGAGGGAGGATTGTTTACAAGAAGTATAGAGATCATTGGTAAAGACATTAAATAGGACCGGTCCCAGGATGGAGCCTTGAGGTACCCCAGTTAGGACAGGTATGAATGGAGAAGTGGAAGAGAGCCATTTAACAGATTGCTGCCTGCAGGATAAGTAACTGGAGAACCAGTCAAGTGAGGAAGATAGGTTGAGATCTGCAAGTTTAGATAGCAGTAGGGGATGGGAGACTGTATCAAAGGCTTTGGAAAGGTCAAGGAAGAGACATGATATGAGTTTGTTATTGTCTAGGGCCTTGGCAATGGTATGTGTAAAGGATAAGAGGGCAGTAGTTGTGCTGTGGTTAGGATGGAAACCATGCTGAGTGGGAGTAAGGAGGTTATGCTGGAGGAGGTAGTTGAGTAGTTGTGAGTGGATACATTTTTCAAGAATTGTAGAGAGGGACGATAGAATAGCTATACATCGGTAATTAGATGGGTCTGTAGAGTTTCCACATTTATGCAGGGGAATAGTGAAAAAGGGTTTCCATAGGGCAGGGACCGTGGATTCCTGAATAGATGTATTGATTAGTATAGATACTGGATAGGCAATGATAAAGATCATTTCTTAGTCCATGGTAGTCCACACAAAGTTATTTCTGACAATGGTACCCTGTTTGCCAGTCAATTGTTTCAGAAATTTGCAAAAGAGTGGGACTTTATCCATGCTACTAGTAGTCTGGTATACCCACAGTCAAATGGCCTTGCTGAACATACAGTACAGAGTGCAAAGCAATTACTAGAGAGGTCAAAGTGTGACAATATTGATCATCATCATCTTCTTTCGGCTGTTCCCGTTAGGGGTTGCCACAGCAGATCATCTGTTTCCATTTCTTCCTGTCCTCTGCATCTTGCTGTGCCACACCAACCAGCTGCAAGTCCTCTCTCACCACATCCATAAGCCTTATCTTAGGCCTTCCTCTTTTCCTGTTACCTGGTAGCTTCATCCTTAGTATCTTTTCCCCAATATACTCAGCATCCCTCCTCAGCACATGTCCAAACCAATGTAATCTTGCCTCTCTGGCTTTGTCTCCAAACCTTCCAACCTGGGCTGACCCTCTAATATACTTATTCCTAATCCTGTCCACCCTCGTCACACCCAGTGCAAATCTTAACATCTTTAACTCTGCCACATCCAGCTCAAACTCCTGCCTTTTTGTCAATGCCACTGTCTCCAACCCATATAACATAGCTGGTCTCACTACCCTCTTGTAGACCTTCCCTTTCACTCTTACAGGTACTCATCTGTCACAAGTCACTCCTGACACTCTTCTCCACCCACTCCATCCTGCCTGTACTCTCTTCTTCACCTCTCTTCCACACTCACCATTACTCTGAACTATTGATCCCAAGTATTTAAACTCATCCACCTTTGCCACCTCTACTCCTTGCATCCTCACCATTCCTCTGTCTTCCCTCTCATTCACACACATATATTCTGTCTTAGTCCTGCTGACCTGCATTCCTCTTCTCTCTAGAGCATATCTCTATCTCTCCAGGGTCTCCTCCACCTGTTCCCTACTCTCACTACAGATAACAATGTCATCTGCAAACATCATAGTCCACAGGGACTCCTGTCTGATCTCATCTGTCAACCTGTCCATCACCATTGCAAATAAGAAATGGCACAGAGCTGATCCTTGATGTAATCCCACCTCCACATTAAACGCATCCATCACTCCCACTGCAGACCTCACCGCTGTCACACTACCCTCGTACATATCTTGTTCCACTCTTACATACTTCTCTGACACTCCAGACTTCTTCATACAATACCACAACTCCTCTCTAGGCACCTTGCCATATGCTTTCTCTAAGTCTACAAAAACACAGTGCAACTTCTTCTGACTTCTGTACTTCTCCATCAACACTCTCAGAGCAAACATCGCATCTGTAGTGCTCTTTCCCGGCATGAAACCATACTGCTGATCACTAATCATCACGTCCCTTCTTAACCTAGCTTCCACTACTCTTTCCCATAACTTCATGCTGTGGCTGAACAATTTAATCCCTCTGTAGTTACTACAGCTCTGCACATCACCCTTATTCTTAAAAATCAGTACCAAAACACTTTTTCTCTATTCCTCAGGCATCCTCTCATTTTCCAAGATTTCATTAAACAATCTGGTTAGAAACTCCACTACCATTTCACCTAAACACCTCCATGCTTCCACAGGTATGTCATCTGGACCAACATCCTTCCCATTCTTCATCCTCTTCATAGCTGTCCTTACTTCCTCCTTGCTAATCCATTGTACTTCATGATTCACTATACCCATATCATCCAACCTTCTCTCCCTCTCATTCTCTTCATTCATCAACTCCTCAAAGTACTCTTTCCATCTCCTCAACGCACTCTCCTCACTTGAATGTTTCCCTCATTATCCTTTATCACCTTTACCTGCTGCACATCCTTCCTAGCTCGATCCCTCTGTCTAGCCAATCAGTACAGGTACTTTTCTCCCTCCTTAGTGTCCAATCTTTCATACAACTCTTCATATGTCTTATCCTTAGCCTTTGCCACCTCTCTCTTTGCCATGCACCTCATCTCCTTTTACTGCTGTCTACTTTCTTCATCTCTCTGACGATCCCACTTCTTCTTTGCCAACCTCTTTCTCTGTATACTCTCCTGTACTTCCTCATTCCACCACTATGTCTCCTTGTCATCCTTCCACTGTCCAGATGTCATACCAAGCACCTTTCTAACCGTCTCCTTTACTAGCTCTGCTGTAGTTACCCAGCTATTTAGTAACTCTTCATTGCCACCCAGTGCCTGTCTTAACTCATCCCTGAACTCCACCTCACAATTACCCTTTTTCAATTTCCACCATTTGATCCTTGGTGCTGCCCTCACACTCCTCCTCCTCCTCTTGATCACAAGCGTCATCCTACAAACCACCATCCTATGCTGCCTAATTACACTTTCCCCGGCCACCACATTACAGTCTCCAATCTCCTTCAAACTGGCCCTCCTATATAAGATATAATCCACCTGTGTGCATCTTCCTCCACTCTTGTATGTCACCCTATGCTCCTCCCTCGTTAAAATACGTATTCACCACAGCCATGTCCATCCTTTTCACAAAATCCACTGCCATCTGACCTTCTGCATTCCTTTGTTTAATACCATACCTACCTATCACTTCCTCATCCCCTCTGTTCCATTCACCAACATGCCCATTGAAATCTGCTCCAATCACCACTCTCTCACCCTTGGGTACAGTCATCACCACTTCATCCATCGCACACCCAACTTGTGGAGCATATGCACTAACAACATTCATCATTACACCATGAATTTCCAGCTTCATAAACATCACACTATCTGACACTCTCTTCACCTCCAAAACACTCTTAGCATACTGTTCCTTCAGGATAACTCCTACGCCATTTCTCCTCCCATCCACACCATGATAAAACAATTTGAACCCACCTCCGAAACACCTAGCCTTACTCCCCTTCCATTTGGTCTCTTGCACACACAATATACAACCTTCCTTCTGTCCATCATATCAGCTAGCTCTCTTCCTATACCAGTCATACTGCCAACATTCAAAGTTCTGACCCTCACTACCACAGTCCTAGCCTTTCTCCTCTCTTCCTGCCTTCAGCCATGCCTTCTGCCTCTTCTCCTCTTTCGGCCAACAGTAGCCCAATTTCCACCAGCACCCTGTTGGCTAACAGTACTGGTGGCGGTCATTGTTAACCCAGGCCTCAACCGATCCTGCATGTAAATATTTACTGGTGTCCGCATTAATTATTTGGCAAAGTTTTACGCCAGATGCCCTTCCTGATGCAACCCTCCACATTTATCCGGGCTTGGGACTGGCACAAAGAATTGCACTGGCTTGTGTGACAATATTGATATCATCTTGAATTTACTTAATCTCAGAAATATACCCTGTGACAATCTACTTGGCTCCCCTGCTCAGAGACTTCTATCTAGGCAAACCAGAACAACCTTGCCTATTAGCTCTAGTTTGTTGGTGCCAGAGCAATCAAAGCCCAGCTTTCTGAAAAGTGTTCTTTTCAGAAGTCCAGCTATGATAAAATTAACAGATTTCTTCATCTGTTAAAAGTAGAGACATTGAGGATGCAAATGACAAAAGGCTTTGATTGAAGTGGTCAAGTGAAAGGTATTTTTTTTTGAGCCGAGATCCTACTTAGTGGAATCTGAGGGTATAGAATACAGGGGAAACTGCAGGCATCTTCTTCCTGTGTCAGAAGTATTGTACCTGTGATACAGACTCTAGATCACAGAGCAACTGTGCAATATTCATACCAAAGACCATGTCTCACAATCTCGATCAAGCAACATCGAAACCCATTAAAGCGAAAGTGCACTAGATCGAAAGTGCACTTTCGCAAAAGCCGGTTCTCCAAACCAGAAAAAAGCAGAAGAAAACTGCTTTAAACAGTATTTTGCAAGGGCCAGCCCCCCTGCACCCACCACACCTCCCCTACTTAAATATACTACCCTGAGATTGCACTACAGTGGGGAAAAGTATATATCTCCTTATCCCCACTGAAATGTGCTTCAGAGAACCAACTTTTGCGAATGTGCACTTTCAATTTAGAGCACTTTCACTTAAATGGGTTTGATCTTCTGGTTGTTGAGAAAGTGAGTTTTCGACAATCAGAAGTAGACCCCTCACTGTCCATTCCAATCCCTGATGATGTCCCAGTTTTCTCCAAAGTTGAACATTCCTTGAAGACAACAGTCCCCATTGCTAGATCCGGTTCTGACTTTTATGTTACACGATCAGGTCATCTTTCTAGACCTAGTGTAAATAACACAGCAACCTGGACATGACTGTTTTATATCGGTCTGATTTTGTATAATTGCATGTCATTGAATACTGTCATTTGATGCATGATCTGTTTCTGAAAGCGGGAGGATGTAGAACAGAGCATGTGTTGTACCTTTAAGAAACATTTCCAGATGTTGGCACATGCATATAAATAGTGAGCATGTGCAGGCAGCAGTGCCATTTTGAGAGGACAGTCAGAGTGTTAACATGCATGAGTGTGGTAGTCAGTCTGTTTATAAGTCTATTTAAGTTTAAGTTACAAAGCCTCATTCCGCATGTGTTTGTGTGTAATAAAGCTGCTTGAAATGAACCCACAACTATTCGTCTGTTTTATCCTGACCAGGCGAGTGACAGTGGTGAAGGATGGAGTAAGTGAACATAAGTTGGTTAAAGTATAGAAGATTAAGTATTTCCATCCATTTTAGTTGTTGTAGTGCTCTGCAGTGATCTGATCTATAGGATCATAGGAGATTACTAGGCTGTTGACCCAGAGGTCATTTGATGTGTAGCAGTTTCATCCCAATGTAATACCACAGAAATGCTAGTCAGTACCCAAGATTGCATTTAGTGATGACTGCCCATGTCCAGTAGGATTGTGGGTTCTATCCCTGGTAAGAATTTACAGTGCCCCATCCACTTGTCCATGTTCCTTTTGAACAGTGTTATAGAGGTGCTCTGTTTCACATGAATTGGTAGCCAGTTCCAAAGATGCGGCAGTTGCTGGGAGAAAAATCTGTCCCTCCAGCATGGACTATTTAAATTGCAGGCCAGATTTAGGTCTATGGAATGGGTAGCCTTAGTCCTGTTTCATTTACAGATATGCAACAAGTTCATTAGCTTTGGGTCTTGGATTGCTCTGTAGGCCAGCATAAGTCTCCCCTAAGAAGTCTATACGATATGGAGTATAGTGACAGGGACTAGTCTGTGTAAGGCTTTAGAACCTGGTAGAACTTCCTTCCAAACTTCTTTGTTAGCTAGCCAGTATTCCTTCTAAGCCTAGTCTGTCCTTTCTATGCCCGACTTTGCCATGTACTCCTCGTTTCTTTTGATGACTTCCTGGGCTTCCTTGCTGATGTACCTTATTTTTATAGTGGGCTGGGTCACATATCTGTTTGGTACTTCTCACACTTGTTGTTTTGAGGAGTACAAAACAGAGATGTGGCAGAGACAGCTATAGAAATAAGGTAAATCAAAAAAGCTGACTGGATGGTTTGAAGCAAATCTGGTAATTTTTTATAGCAGGATTCCAGTTTGCATAGGTCTGTTTTTCTGAGATTAGTGAATATTGGTGAGGCATATAAGCCACAATGACCATATAAAGAGGAAAGGTGGTAGTATTGCTTTAGCATTTCCCAACAGCTACCACATTTCCCCGTACAGCAAGCCAATGCCAAAATTCAGTTCAGCAGAGCTTCTTATAACTTTTCCAAAATTAAACAATCATTAACATATGTTCATAACTGTTCTTTTCATCCCAACTGGCAACGATGCAGCTACACTGGAAGATGTCACACTTTACATATATGCTTCTAGGTGATATGACTGTCAATGGGTTGGACATAAACTCTAACCCCCCTACATCTAGTGTGAACTTATTTGGTGTCACACAGCTAATTAATGGCCTCTCACTTTACAGCAAGACATCAAATTCTCCTTTAGACTAGATCCTAGTATCATTCCCTAGTAAATGCACTACCTCAGGCACAACGTCTGACTGTCTCAGTGATCATTTCCTGTATGATCAGGCATCTCACACATCCATATAAGCAGCATGTTTATAAAACAGTGTACAACCTTTCCAAGTTTAACCCAGAAATCTTCATTGCTAATATATTAACTGCTTAGATGATGTTGTAAAAGAATTCTATACAAAAATATAAAATGCCACAATATCCTGGAAACTTCAGAATGTTTCACAATCATACTAAAAAGCAAATTATTGAAGATTAAAAAACTGTACTATAATAACTTTCAGAATAATAGTTAACAAAACCCTAAAAAATTCTGGAAAGCCATTAAAGAAATATTGTATCCTGACTATAAATTCAACCCTAACATCTCTCCCAATGACTCATCACTCAAAAGCACAATGCAACTCAACTCTTATTTCACAGGTAGTATAGCATCTCTAATCAGGGATTCCCTAACATCTAACCCTAATCCTGCCCAACAGTGATGTATCACCACATCCACTTTTACCTTTAAGTCTGTGCCCACATCCTATATAAAACTACTCTTTAACAAACTCAAACCAAGCTCTGCTTCAGCTGATGACCTTCCAACTGAATACTTTAAAATAGCAGCTAATAGCCTACCTTGTCTCGATCCTTATAAAAAGATCAGTCCAGGAATCCCACATTTCATCTCTCTGTAAAAAGTCAGACACTATCCCTCTGCACAAAGGAGGAAATTAAACAGACGTTACTAACTTCAGACATATAGCAATCTTATCCCACCTCTCTAAAATACTTAAAAAAATGTGTTCAAAAACCATTCCTCAACTATATACTGCAGAAAGAACTCGTATCTCACACACAGCATATCCTCCACCCTCCCATAATACCAACACTGCACTTATAACCTTTTTAGATGCTGTCAATAAAGCTACAGATAATGGCAAACTAGTCTCCTCCTTATTTATAGACTTGCCTAAACCCTTTGACATGGTTTGTCACAGCAAGCTTTTACTTCAGATGTCCTCATTAGGTCATTCTCAGCCCACTCTTCGCATGGTTCAAACACTACCTGTCCAATAGGAACAAGTCAGTAAAATGGAACGCCACCCTCTCTCCATACCGCCAGTCTTCCACAAGACTCTGTCCTTGGCTCCTTCCTCTTTAATATTCTCATAACACCCTCCACACATCTACACAACAGACCTCCATTATACAGTACACAGATGACTCCAGACTCATTTTCAAATCTGACAATGTGGCACACCACCAGTAAATTATTCAGGAAGCTTTAACAGCAACTGAAACCTGGCTTTATAACTTACAACCCTCTTCAACCCTAAAAAAATAAAAACACTACTACTTTTTCCCCAAATCTTTCGCCCATGAAAATACAAAATTTAAAGTTCTGTCTCTTGAAAATACACCCAGTGAAGTCACGTCTCATGGCAAATTATTAGGAATGATAGTGAATGATCTTAAATTTGATTTCAATATACAAAATTATATAAGAAAAACTAATCAAAAACTAGGGATGCTTTATAGAGTCAAAAATCTTCTCACTTGCACTTGCCACTAGTTATCTCATCCCACACTTCGTTATGCTGCTGCCATCTTTACTAACACAGCAAGCATCACAAAAATCTAAACCTGAACAATGCTAAAATAAAGTTCCTAAATATGCAGCAAGTACCCCTTTCAGAACCCACCACTGTGTAGGACTAAAAAGCATAAACTGGTTAGAACTATTCCATCAACCAACATATACACAGCTTCATACCACCTATAGAATTATCCAGAATCCATCTGCTTGTCCAGCACTAAATAACATTCTGCACAGCTATGTTCCTAGTTGTCATTATGATCCAGTGACCAAAAACTCCTGTGTGTCCACAAACCTAGCAAATCTGCTAGCCATTGTCTGTGCCTGTATCATGTTGCCAAGACCTGGAACTGATTATCTCTATCCATCAGGTCAATACCCTCCGTCCCATCCTTCAAAACCATTCTGAAAGACTTCCTAGCCAAAAGCTCTCTCTCAACACCAGGATTAACTATGTCCTAAATGTGGACAAATGCCTATTCATTCCTTGCATCTTCTTATTTTCCCTTCGTCTCATTTCCTTACTTCTATCAATTTTCTCCTGCTTTTCTCTCACTTCATGTTGCCTTTCCTGTTTGTATTACAGAAACATATCTTTAATTTCTCCATAAACTGGCTACAATTACTATAGCTATTAAATCATCATTATATAAGTTGTTTCTATTCTTAAGCAATATTTTCATATTATGTCTAATTTAGTATAATTAGTTAAACTGTATTTGTTTTTGTATAATTTTAAACATAGGTGAAATTATTATTCTTAAAATGTTTTGTAATACTTTCGAGATTTTCTCCCTGGGCCTCTGCTGAAAATCGGCTTCTACCCATTTAGAATTCCCAGTAATTAAATGCCAATAAATAAATAAAAAAAGCTCTTTTAGGCTATCTCATGGTGCACAGTGTGGATGAAAGATCCAAGCTTCAGGTTAGATGATGCACCTACCTGCCTTGAGCCAGTTTCAGCTATAAGGATTCACAGATAAGTATACAGCACAAAATACTTTAATGGATTGTTAGGAGTTACTGGCAAGTCTTACTTTATTTTAATGTGTATGCATATCTACTGTATAATTTATACATCTCTCAACATTAACATTAATAAATAATATAAAATATGTATGTATTCAGCAATAAAAGTAAAGTAGTAGATTAAAAAGGAAAAGCCAGCACCACAATTATAATTATATAAAATTAATTTCATTTAATTTAGGAACCTTTTGAAGTGAGCCACTGAGGGACTTCCCCAAAGCTGTTCCGAGAATAAATCCCATAGTCAGAATGTGAAAGGTATAAGGTGCCAAGCAACCTCTGAAACATACCTTCATGACAATAACAGGCGATGAGAGGGTGTAGATCATTCTGTAAGTGACTAAGAGCTCCTTAAGCTAGAAAACTCCAAAATTGATCAGCCCTAATGCCACAAAATCATTAATGAAAACTTTAATATTCAGATACCAACATAGGCACTAGCCAACAATACTTTTTTTTATAAAAATGCTTCATCAGGTTTAAAAAAATAAATTAAAACAGTCACTGTTGAAATAAGCTTTCAGAATCACATGACTCCATGATCTAAAATGACATTGGTGATTATCATCACATGGCCTTCAGAAGTGGCTTAATGCTTACTTTCTCATTTAGTCCAGCATACATCTCTGCCGTCAATCTATTAATGCAGCAATATTCTGCATGTTCAGTTTTAGCAGCACTATCTCCTATTTACTGAAATAATTTGTAACACCATAAAATGAAAATCAAAATCATGTATGTTATCAGTTTCATCTATGTGCGTGAATAAAACATTAGTTTTGATCCATCTCCTAATATCAGACACATGATCACATGTTCGTTCCTTTAATTTTCTGTTAGTTTTCTGACACTGAACACTTCAAATATTTAGTCAGGTAAATAATATTAAAAGTATCATATCAGCATAGAATCTATTTGAAAATTTCAGATGTGTCAGGAAATGATTAAAAGTGTTTCTTCTCAAGATATATTTACAAAAACTACATTTGGTGCTAGGAATAGTCCCCCTTCCTTTGACTTAATTTGTGGGGTACATGATATTTATGATCCTTGTAACACAAATGTTTCTTCAAATTATGTGTTCTCTTTAAACCAAGTAAAGGATTAGGGGGCAATAAATTTCTGTTCACAACAGCATCTGGTAATATATGCCAATATTTATCACATCACAGCCTGTGTGCCTATTATAAGTTAGCATATTTGCGTATCCTCATTACTTTGAATTGCATTAATGGAGATATTATGTTCATATTCAAACTTATAAGAGAAAATTAGTCTGGCTGAATTATGTTCATCCATAACTTCCTTGTATATTCAACATAGCCTCTCTGCTCAAATCTATACATCAAAGAGGTCCTTTGTTTTTTCTGAAACATCACCCATGTCTAATCTAGATGTTCTTAACAACTGACCTTTAACAGCATTCTAAAACATGAGCATAGGGTACATGCTGGATTCATGTTATGAATTTCTTTTAACCTCATTGTTAAAAAACTATAGCATGCACCCATTATCTCAGTTATGTAAACATATATCTAAAAACTCAATTTGTCAATATGAATTTTTTTTCTTAAAACGTAGAACATCAGTTGTCCCTATTAGATAATCAATATAAAAATCTATGTCTGACACTATATAATCCGATAAAATAAAAATATCAACACATCTCTTATAAAAGATCAAAGCTGTGGAAAATCGATTATCAGAATTAAATAAAAAAATTCTTCTTACACGTGGCTAAAACAAAATTAGCATAAGTTTTGGCCGCACGTGTGCCCATCACTATCCCTGTCTTTTAAATGTAGAAAGCTTCCTGAAAAATAAATATATTGTCGGTTAAAACTATATGTAACAAATCACAAATCATCTTCAACATAATGTTAGATATATAAGCATATGTTTTCAAAAACTCTCTAAGATACCCTATCCTGAAATCATTTGGAATAACTATAAAAAGAGAATTGACATCAAGGGTATGAAATGCATATTTGTTGTCCTTGATAAGCCACTCAAGCCCTTGCTAGGTTGGAAACAACTTCTGTAGGACCAGACATGTAAATACCAAGGTGAGTGGTCAAGAGCAGATAACTCTTAAGGGACTCCTTAAGTCTGATGGTACCAAAACTGTGTAGGACTAGATATGTAATTACCAAGATGTCATTGTGAATTCAACTGGTGATAAAGGACTAGGTATGTAATAACCAAGATCTAATACTGATTTTAACATGTCATACACGACTAAGTATGCAATTAGCAAGATGTTATACTGGATTTAATTGGTAATTCAGAGCTACATGTGATACAGGACTAGGTATGTAAGTACCAAGATCTTATACTAAATGCAGCATGTGATGCAGAACTATTTATGTAAGTACCAAGATCTTGTAGTAAATTCAGCTGTTGAAACAGTATCAAGTATTTGAGTACCAAGATGTTACAATGCATTCAGTGTGTGATACAGTGCAAGCTATGCAAGTAGCAGGAAATTATACTGAAGTCAGTATGTGATACAGTATAAGGGAGTGTGAACTTGATCGGGAAGGTGTATATAAATGTTTGGACGTTGATGAAGGATCGGCAATAAAACATGAACAAATGTGAATAAAACTCAGTAACATATACTTCAAAAGACTAAAACTGATATTGAAATCAGCCCTGACATCTAGGAACAAAGTCCAAGCTATAAACCGATTTGCACTTCCAATTTTATCTAAAAGTTTTGCAGTGACTGACTGGCCCCAAAAGGTTTTAGATTAGTTTGACAGGAAAACAAGAAAAATGCTTCATGCTTATCAAAAGATATATGAAAATCCCTGTATACCAGGATTATATAGCCCTCATTCTGTAGAAGGTATGGGCCTCCTCGAAATTGATTACATGTATAAATCATGGACTGCATACATATCTGCTGACCTCACCAGATCCAACTATGGTGAAAGCTTTAAAACATGTATATTTAACCACATCTTGCTTATTGGGTACTGTTGTACTAAAATCTATGCCCTCATTTCTATTGTAACTTCCTTTTCCTCATCATTTAAATGTATATGCTTTTGTGACATGTTATGCTAATGTAACCTCTAGAAAGCTGTATTGCTCAACATTGTACTATTGTTGATTGCATACCCTACTGGAACTTCCTTGTATTATATTAACTTCTGCAATGTTAGTATTTCTAATTGCTGGAGTTTTTCTCCCCAGGCCTTCACTGAAAAATGACCTGTGTCCAGTCAGACTTTCCTGTTAAACAAATGTAAAATAAATAAATAAATAAATAAATAATAAAAATGCGGAGAAGTCTAGAATGACTTCCTTGCTTAGTTGATTAGATCAATGTCAAGCGGGAATGGAAATCAAACTGGAAGCAGACAAAAATCATGCAGCAACTGAATGTGCCAAAAAGCAAAATAAACAAAAAGAATATAAGGCGAAGGATAAGATGAGAAGGCAAGAAATGTGGAAAAGGCATAAATAATAGATGCAAGTACAGAAACCTCCTGAAACAACCTCATGGCGATCAGGGTCTAATGCAGGATTGGTAAAAGAGGTGAATTTAAACCAGAAGATGAAAGATTACTATTGGTGAACCCAGGATAGTGGACTGCATACGTATTGGTCTACAAAGTCCATTGAACTTGTGAGAGAGAGGCAAATGCAGGGTCTGTAAAACAGAACTGGAACCAGTTTGCATCTTGTTCTCGGGTGTGATACACTAATCTCAGAATCACTAATCTCAGTATACCCAAAGGAATAATAATGTAGACTGTTGTATTGGGGATTGTGCAAATATTACAATACTGAAGTAGCTCAGAGAAATTGGAAACATGATCCTAGAGAATGATGAATTTTATATCACACTGGATCACCCATCACCAATAGTTCTTGAAACTGATATGAGAAAACCAGATATAGCAGTCCATGAAAAGAAGGAAAAAGTAGCATCAATCATCGAAAGTGCTGTACTCACTGATTTCAGTGTCTTACATACAAGATGCAGTGTCATAAATTACCAGGATGTGCAGAGAGAAATGAGGGACAAAGTAGAAGAAAGATACCCAGAAAGTTCCAACAGTAAGAAGAGCAGTGGGTCTTATAAAAAGAACTTAAAGTTTTATTTAGATATGCTACTGATGCATCTGTCACCATATGAATTGTAGTGGGATTCAATTCTGGGCACATTGCAGGTGCTGCGAAGAGCACTTTTGACTAACATCAAAGATTAAAACAGTACTAATTTCATGAACTTTAATTATACTGTAAATATGGTCTATTCCTGTCATGGTACTAGAAACCCCAAATACTTGGCGAAATTAAACCAACTAGGTATATAAATACAGAATTCTGTGTCTCAGTTCTGAGCAAAGTGAAGGATTTATGTAGAAAAGTTAACACAGCATGATGCGACAATGAATCCCCAAATTAAGGAGTAACAAGGGGATCGGTAGACATCTGAAGAAGAAATATGATGTGAAAGAAAGAATGATCTGATATGGTGCAATATTTATGCAAAGGAAAAAGAAAACCTAATCAAGAAAAAAGGCAGCGCTACAGATATTTGAAGAGAAATACAGACAAAGGTACCCAGTTATGGGAATTTTCGCGATACAAAAATAAGAAAACAAAGTGAAAGAAGAAAAGATAATTAGTAGTGCAGAGATGCAGAGATTAAAGAAATAGAAACGGAAGTAAAGGATTACCTACGAAGTGAAAAATGCAGTGTAGAAAATCCAACGCAAGTAATGTCACAGCATAATGCAACAACTAGTCTCCAAATTAGGGAGAAATGGGTGCAACAGGAACTACATGAAGATGCTCTGGACCTGTCAGTAAGAAACCAGTACAAAAGTTCTGTTGGAGCTGCACAGCAAGGAAGGAACAGAAACAGTAGCAACTCTGATGCAGTTAATGTTGTGGAGTGATGAGGCAATAATTTCCAGTATGAAAGAACAATGGCTGAAGCAGAATGCAGTTGATGAGAATATGTCACAGGAAGTGCTCATGCACTTCCTGTAGAATGCCTACAGGAAAAAGAGCAAAGAATCTGCCCTCAGTTTAGGAGAAAATGTGCTAAGCTTGATTGAATAGAGATGGATAGACATATTAAGACCAATGAAAGAAGTAGATTACAGAAAGTAAATAAGACACAAAATGTTAGAAGTCTGAACATAGTAATCAACACTAACAGAAATTCATGTGAAATAACAGAAGTAAATAGGATATATTAGTGTGCAGCTAAATTAATGACAGATAAAATTGTAGCACAAAAATGCAGAGCAATAAGGGAAAGGAAGCGGAGAAATAAAATGCAATCATACAGGCATCAAACAGAGAAAACTATAAAGCAATTAAGACAAGAAGTGTCACTGTTAGAAGAGTATAGAAGTGGGAACAGATCAACAAAAATACTTAGAAAGATAGACGAGGTAAAAGTAATGTGCAGTGTCAGAACAGACCAGGCTCTATCATACACTATTGCAAATAAACTAGTGATATAATCACAGACAGAAAAACGTAGAAGATATGCAGACAAACATAAAGGAAAAGTACAAAATAAGCAATTCATTGATGGCATAAAAAGCTTTTTAGAGAATTGGAAAACACACAAAATGAACAGGAACACCACTAAAAAAAGAAGAAATAGACATATTTTGGAGAAATAACTATGAAGACCCTGTGGAACATAATAAAAATGATAAATTGATAGCAGAAATAAAAGAAGCAGTAAGAAGTTCACAAATACAGGATATGAAATGGGATGAAGTAACAGTCATAGGCATTCAAATAAAATTAAGAAAAGCTCCTAATGGGAGCATTTGAGGCCCATGTCAGTAGTGACATCTTTACATGAAGATTTAGCCCTGAGCAAGTACTGCTTATATCGCATCCTGAACAGACACCAACCTGACTAACAGCAGGAAAACTGATACTCCTCCTTAAGAGAGAACCTGTAATCCATACTAAAAACTGTAAATGAATAACTTGCCTTCTGATGATGTACAAATTATATACTAGAATTGATGCTGACAGAGTTTATAGTCATTTAGAACAAAAATCTATCATGGCAAAAGAACATAAGGGTAACAAAAGAAAGACATATGGAACAAAGGACCATTTGCTGTTAATTAAGTCATAGTGGAGAATTGTGAAAAGGGGAGAATCTAATTATGACATGGACAGATTCCAAAAAAGCATTTGACAGCATCCCACATTCATGGGTAAAGGAGTGGTTACAGATGTATAAGATCCATTGATCAAGTACATTACAGTGACAATCCACCTTGCAACTAAACCATGCCAAAGGGCAAATTATTATCCCAGGGATAAAAATTCAAAGGGGGCTATTCCAGGGTGATCCCAGTGTCACTGATGTTGTTTTGTCTTGCCATTAACCCATTAAGCTGTTTAAATAACAGATGAGGTCTTGGTTATTTGGTTCCTAGAAAATAAACTTGCTTGAAGATTTCTCATCTACTTTTGTGGATGATTTAAAATTATATAGTTCGTCAGATGAGAAGTTGAAAGCACAACTGCAAGTGGTTGAAACTTTCTCAGTTGATATAAGAATGGCATTTCATCTTAATAAATTTGCAGAAGCAATGTTTAAAGCAGGAACGTTGCCGTACCAAGAAAATATTGATGTAGGATAGGAATGTGATATAAAGGAACTTGAGCAGGAAGGAGTATATAAATATTTGGGAAATGATGAAGGATCAGCAGAAAAACATGAACAAATGGAAATACAACTCAGTAAGCAATACTTCAGAAGACTAAAACTAATTTTGAAAACAGCGCTGACATGTAGGAATAAAGTCCAAGCTATAAACCAATTCACTCTTCCTGTTCTCGCTTACAGATTTGGGGAGATTGACTGGCCTCAAAAGGTAGTGGCTCAGTTGGACAGAACAATAAAAATGCTTCACATTTATCAAATGATACATACAAATCAGTGTATACCAAGATTATTTACTCCTCGCTCTGCAGAAGGTATGGGTTTCCTTGAAATTAATTACATTACAGATCTGCAGTTGTGGCACTTCATGCATATCTGTTGACCTTATCAGATCCAAACACCGTGAAAGTTTTACAACATGATGAAAGGAAGTCTAAGATGGCCTCTCTGCTTAGTTTAGCAGAAGCATTCAGGTGGCAAGTGGGAATGGAAATCAAACAGTTAACAAATAACAGATAGCAACTAAATGTGCCAAAAACAAAAGAAAGACTATAAGGATCAGCTACGAAGGAAAAGAAGAGGGAAAATCCGTAAATATAGTGTCAAGTATAGAGATCTTGTGTAACAACTTCATGTTGATCAAGATTTGATGCAGAAATGGTTAAGGAGAGGTGCGTTGAAACCAAAGGAGGAAAGGCTGATAATGGCAGCCCAGGCTAGTACAATGAACACCTTGGTTTACAAAGTCCATAGAACATTTAGGAGAAAAAGACAATGTAGTTTCTATAAAACAGAATTGGAAACTGTTGCACACCTTGTTGCTGTGTGCGATGCACTAATGTCAAAGGGCCTGTACACTGAAAGACACATTAATGTGGTAAGACTGCTGGATTGGGGATTTTGCAAACATTAGAAAACTGAAATAGTTGAAAGCATTGGAAACATGAAACACAAAGCATTATAGAGAATGATGAAGTGTACATCATATGGGATCACCCATTAGCAACCATTCAAAAAATAAATGCAATGAAACCAGATATAGTAGTCCATGAAAAAAAAGACAAAACTAGGATTAATCATTGAAATTGTACACCAAGAAAAAAAATGTGCTGTCACCCCTTTGGGAAAAACCCAGTTCCCATGAATTACCACATCAATGGTAGTCCACTGAACACAGAAGGCGTTATAAGAGATCTGTGAAGACAGGTTGACAGCAACCTCTCTTTTGATCACTACATTGCCACTGTGATCAGAGGACTATGTGGCACATCAAATTACTAAGGGTTTTGCATCCAGGAAGAAGAGGTCATTGTCTCCCTCTACTCTTCCCTCATTAGGCCAACCATCAAGTACAATGCCCCATTTGGCATGTACCTCACTAGACAAATGCAACAACTAGAGAGGCCACAAAGTACCTCACAAAGAGGATCCTAGGCCTTAAACACTTGTACTGTATGGACAGACTCAAAAACCTCCCAACTATTCTCCGTCTCATATCGCCTACTTAAAGAGGCGATCTCTGATTGACTTACAAAGCCATGTCTGACCCAGCTCTGTTAGAAATGCTACATCTAAAGAAATCCCAATCCCTCCACACCACATGTTCCAGAGACCTCAACCTCATTACCACAATTAACAGAACATGCTGGAAGGACAGGTTCATAACCGAGAGACTGCCCATGCTATGGAATAGACTTCCCATCAAGCAGAACACCTCCCTGACTCTGTTCAAGAGAAATCTTGATGAGTGGATGAGAAACAGAAAATTCACTCTGGGGATAACTCCAGTGGCTGTACTCAACAGAGTCACTGGGAACTAAGGTTGGGTGGCACTATGCCAGGGAAATCCAATGGCTAGGCTTGTAAAGGCCCCAGGGGCCATTAGCCTAGTACACACACATGAACCTATGAACCTAAGTGATTACAATGTGTTACTTACAGAGAGACTCAAAGTCATGAAATTTCAGAATTTGCAGGAAGAAGTGAGGGCAATGTGGATGAAAGATACCCAGACATTTTCAATAGTAGTAGGAGCAACGGGTCTTATAAAAAAGAATTTACAGTCATATTTAGATATGCTGTTGATATATGTAACTTGCTGGAAAGAGTACTTTTGGCTACCATGAAAGGTTGAAACAATACTAATTTCATGAACTTTAATCATATGTTGACTTAGGAATGGGGTCCATATTAGAAACCCAAAAGTCTTGTAGAAATGAAACTAAAACTAGGTATGTAAGTACCAAGATATACTGGATTTAACATGTGATACAGGGCTAGGTATTCAGGTGCTAAGATCTTAAACTGGAATGATTTGGTGATACAGGAATAGACATGCAAGACCCAACATTTTACACCAAGTTAAACATGTGATACATGATTAGGTATGCAAGCTCCAAGGTAATATAGTGGATTCAACATGTGATAACAGTTCTAGGTATGCAAGTACCAACATCTTACACTAAGTTAAATATGTGATACATGATTAGGTATGTAAGTACCATGATCTTACACTAAATTCAACATATGATACATAATATGATACATAATTAGGTATATAAGTATCAAGGCATTATAATAGATTCAACATGTGATACTTGATAAGGCATGTAAGTACCATGATCTTACATTAAATTAAACATGTGATACATGATTAGGTATGTATGGGTAAAAACCTGGAAAAACCACCACGATAAACAACACCTTCTTTTACTGAAGACAAAACATATAGATAAAATCCAGGTGCTCTAGTAGATGATGAGCGCTTTCGGCTATTCAGCCTTCATCAGGTCTAAGAAATTAGCCCTGTTCACTAATTTAAAAACATGCTCCCATCCAGTCAGAAGCTTGCTATTCAATGACGTCCTGTTATGCAAGTATAACACACCTTTTGGCATCTTAAAACTGTAGCTCTTCAAACAGAAATAAACTTTTTGAACAGTATAAGCATGATCAAATAGTTTTAGAGCATCCGTTTTTAAGAAGAGGCTTCAGTGGCACTATATTATTTAAGCCAGGATGCCTATCTGCTATAAGATTTATTATACACTCAATTTCTCGTACATCTGTAAGATTTTTAAGATCACCCCCACAAGGGTTAGGTACAATGAGATCCAAGACCATAAAGGTGAAAGAGTGTGTGGGAGACTGCAACATGAGCAGCTAGTGCATTGTTGGGATCAACTTTGGTAATATCTTGCAGATGTTGCATAATCCTGACCTTAAACAACTGGTTAGTTTTACCTACATAGAAAGCTGCACATTTCTAAGTCTCAGGAAAGGCAAGTAGCACATCCATTAAGATGGAAATGTTGATCTGAGATAGGATGTGAAAAACAACTGCTGGTATTAATATAGGGACAAGCTTTACATTTGCCACATCTGTATGTGCCTTTCTTGGATGTCTGGATCTCAGTTCTTCTTGGAACTCTATCTTTAAAACACAGCATCCTTTTTAAATTCTTTTTATTCTTATAGATAAAGTGTGGTGTCTCCCCTACTATTTCTTTAATCTTGTCATTCTCTGTCAACACTGGCCAATACTTGCGTATAGTATTACATACCAATCGAGAATCAGAGCTGTAAGTCAACATACATTTTAAGTTCTTATTGAAATCCACAGTATCTCTTAAATTTCTATTAGCTTGCCTCATCACATCTTTTTTCTTAAAAAAAGGACGTCCATTCGTATTCCTAATATTGTCTAGCTGATCTGTTTTCATAGCAGTTTCTTGTTCTGAATATCCTCTACCCTGTAAGAAGCCCAGTATGTTTAGTTTCATGTATTAGATCACGGTCCCTTGTACAGAGCCTTGATGTTCTAATGATCTGATTTTCCAATATATTTTTAAAAATGTGATGAGGATGCATACTATTTCTAAGTAGGTAATGGTTCTACCAAGTCCCTTTACGATAGATGCAAGTGTGTATACCTAGGTCCAAATCATGGGTAAGTCTTACATCCAAAAAATCAAATTCGTTACTTGAATGGTTAAGGGTGAACCTAAGAAAATCAGTGGTCCCATTTAAATACTGTTGAAAATCAAGTAGGTCTTGAGCATTGCCATCCCACAATATAAACACGTCATCCACAAAATGCCCATAAAATATGAGTTTGTTCAACCAAGGGTTTACTTCATTATGGACATTGGTCTTCTCCCATTGAGCTAGTAAGAGATTTGAGTAGCTGTTGGCACATGGGGTGCCCATCGCTACACCCCAATTCTGTAGATAATATGCACCACCATATGTGAAGATGTTAGATTCAAGTATTAACGTCAAAAGATCACAGACATGGTCATTCCTAACTTTCAAGTCTGTTAGGAACGTCCTGATGGCCTCTACCCCATACTGGTTATGAATAACAGTGAAAATATTACACAAAATATTACAAACATCCATGGTCTTTTGGAATTCCTTCAGCTTCTAATGAGCAATACAGACATTCTAAAAAATCACCCGTGTCCCTCAGGACCATCTCAGTCTGTTGTACATGTTCTTTTAAAAAGTCTTCTACATAAATGGATAAAGGCTCTGTTGCCCAGTTTCATCCTGCTACAACTGGGCATAGAGGGGGATTGTGCAAGTCTTGAAGTATCTTGGGTAGACCACTGATGGTGGGAATAGTAGGTTGGTCCACCTTAAAAAAAACAAACAATTCCTTACTCAGATGCCCATGCAGCAGGAATGCTTTCAAAGTGTCAATCACCTTATTGATAGTAATTACTTCACTTTTGGTAAGTTTAATGTATGTGAGCGAGTCACATATCATAGATTCCATTCTGCTAACATACCATGTTGAGTCCATAATGACAATGGCACCACCTTTATCAGCTGGTTTAATTACGATCATCTCATTGTCTTTAAGCTCATTTAAGGCTATTCTTTCTCCAGGCGTCGTATTAAAAAAATGTCGATCATGCCCCCTTGACTCCTGTGCTCATAAATCTCATTCTCACATAGTTGAGCAAATAGCTCAACATTCAGTGAATTAACTGGTACAAAGGTACAATGTTTCTTAAAGCGAGAATCTTGTGTTTGCTGGTTATTCCCAAAAATACTTTTTAAGATGACATTTCTGCAAAAATATCTAATATCAAGGCTAAACTCACTTAGACTGGAGTGAATGGAGGGTATAAAACTCAATCCTTTATTGAGAATGTTCCATCTGTTCTTCACTCAGTTGCAATTGTGATATATTAAAAACTAAGCTGTCTGCTTCATTATTTAATAGAGCATTTGTTTTATTTTTCTCTCTCTGCTCTGTGATCTGGAATTGCATTCTGTATGCTGCTTCAGAAAAAACGGTAGACTCTGAAAGACAGGTGCATATGAAACACCTTCTTTTGGTCTCACCACAAGTGCTGAAGAACAAGTAGCTGAATTGCCTATGTTTACATTCGCACTGTCAGGATTTGAGATGTTTTGCAAGGGGATAACACTGTTGATGTCCTGGTTATTCACACTGCTAGTCATTTCCTGAGCAGAATTAGAATGGGAAGGTCCAACAGCAAAACTAGGTGAATGGAAGGGAGGAGTCTCATTCTGTCCAATCACCTTCCATGCTGGCAGATCAGTCTTCGAGTGCGTCACTTGTCTCCTCAAACTCATACCTCCATTACTGTCCGTAGCTCTATTACTGTTTTTAGGTCTAAAATCTTCTTTAGGCCATTCAAAGATATGACCTAATTTCAAATCATTGGAGTCATGCAATAATTTGAGTGTTTTCTGTTCCTTAAGTCTATTGTCATACGCGTTTAACAACATTTTACACTAACTTAAACATGCGATACATGATTAGGTATGCAAGTTCCAAGGTATTATAGTGGATTCAACATGTGATAACATTTCTAGGTATGCAAGTACCAACATCTTACATTAAGTTAAATATGTGATACATGATTAGGTATGTAAGTACCATGATCTTACACTAAATTAAACATATGATACATAATTAGGTATATAAATATCAAGGCATTATAATAGATTCAACATGTAATACATAAGGCATGTAAGTACCATGATCGTACACTAAACTAAACATGTGATACATGATTAGGTATGTAAGTACCAAGGTATTATAGTAGATTCAACATGTGATACATGATTAGGTATGTAAGTACCAAGGTATTATTTTTTATTTTATTTATTTTATTTTACATTTGTTGACCGGGCTAGTCTAACTGGATACATGTCCATTTTCAGTAGAGGCCCAGGGAGATAAGCTCCAAGACAAAGTGTTAACATAAAAAATTACAAAGAAATATAAAAAATGAAATTATAGTAATATATACACTGACAAATCAGGTTAATAAGAAATCATTTGAAGAAGAGATAGCAAATACAATGAAAACTGGAGTTTCAAAAATGACATGTAGGTACATTCCATAATGCAAAAAGGACGCATACAGGCTAGTTCAATGTGCAGGTAAAGTACATCACTTAATGGCAAAGAAAACAGGAGTTATACAGGCTGATGCCATATGCAGTACATTACACGATGAAAGAGGCTGCTTAATGATCAGTAGTAGTAATAATGTGTTACAAAGAACATTTTATTTATTTATTTATTTATTTATTTATTTTTTTACAAATAAGGGAGAGAGTGAAGGAAAATAATGAGATACAGAGCATAGAGGACATATATTGTTAAAAAGGAAATGACAGAAGAATTAATTAAAAGAAAAAGGGGAGACAGAGCATAATTTGGGGAGAGTAGATGTTTAGGCAGGTTTAGTACAGTGGCATGACTAGTGTGTTTTGAGGAAAAGTTTCAGTCTTTTTTTGAAGAGTGATAAAGAGGAAATAGAGTAAAGGTCACAGGGGAGAAGATTCCAGAATTTTCCCACAGTATTGGAGAAGAGAGAATCCCCAGCCCTGTTGTTAGATTTAGATGTTTTAACTAGAAGTTTCTGAGATGAACGTAAGGACTTCAGATTATTATAGGGGGTGATGATGGTAGAGAGACTAGGAGTACTGGAAGGTTGGTAGAGATTTTTATGTGCAATGATTAGTTGGTGGTACCTGATCAGATTCTATAGTTCCAACCATTCAAACTGCTTTAAATTAACACAGTGGTGAGTTTTAAATGGGTTACCAGTAGCAAATCTGGCTATATTATAGCTTTCCAACTTACTGAGGTTGTTCTTAGGTTGGTGAAAATGGAAGAGGCAGAAAGGAGTGTAGAGATTAGATGAGTATGTGCAATAGTAGTTCTAGCTGTGGGTGACAGGAAGGGTTTTATTCTATACAGAGAGCCAAGTTTTTTGTTGACAGATTTAATAGTGTTGTTAACATGTATGTCAAAGGAAAGATTGTTGTCTATGGTGACACCAAGTAGCTTGGTAGTTAGGTCGGGTGATATTATGGTACCATTAGTGGAAGAAACAGAAAAATCTCAGGGGGAGGATTTCAGATTAGGATTGAAAAGGAGGAGTTTAGTTTTTTGGGGGGTTTAAGAGAAGGCAACGATGAGTAAACCATTGTTCCACAGTGTTAAAGACATTTTGGGTAAGGGAGTGAAGGTCAGAGGAGGTTTTAGCGGAGCATATAAGTGTGGAGTCATCAGCATATTGTATGGAAGCAGCTTGGGGAATTGCTTGATGAAGGTCGTTGATGAATATGGAGAAAAGGAGAGGTCCTAATATGGATCCTTGAGGTACACCGATGATATCTATCAGAATTTGATGATTTACCATATCGAATGCTTTGGACAGATCGATAATTAGTGCTGTGGAGAGCAAATTGCATTTATGGTTTTTGTTGATACAATCTGTAAAGGAAAGGAGGGCAGTGGTAGTGCTATGGGAAGGTCTGAAACCATGTTGACAGCTAGAGAGCAAGTTATTGTGGATTAGATGGTCTAGCAATTGTCTATGTATGCATTTCTCTATGATCTTTGCCAAAGAAGAAAGAAGAGCTGTGGGACCATAATTGGAGAATTCGGTGGAGTTGCCACCTTTGTAGAGGGGGATAATATGGGAGACTTTCCAGATGCTAGGGATGTGGCCTTCACTAATAGTTCTATTGATCAGAGTGGAGATGGGGTAAGCAATCGAAATGGCAGATTTCTGTAGGTATTCAGCAGGTATTTGGTCTGCTGAAGGAGAGCATGGTTTCAATTTTTGGATTAGGGCAAGAATATGGGTTGTTGGGAATGGTTGGAGAAGAAATGGTGGGGGTAGAGTTTTGTTGTAGGTAGGTAGAGTAAAATTACTAGATGATAACTGACTGGCTAGTGTTTGGATAGTGTCAGTAAAAATGGAATTGAAGGCACTGGCAGTATACATGGGATTTTCTCAGTATTTTGTGGGTTTGGTGTATTGGATTGACCTGGATGTAGTAATTGGTTGATGCTTGCCCAGACCTTTTGTGGGGTATTATGGTTAGCTTTTTGAAATTGAAGGTAGTAGTTTCTTTTATCTTATAGTATGGCTTTCTTAGTGTTATTTCTTAATTCTCTGAAAATGTGTTGGTCAGCAGGATTTTTGGTCATTCTCCATTTAGCCCAGTATTTATTTCTGAGATGCATTTTCTGTTTGGTTTCTTTAGAAAGCCAAGGGGCAGATTTGGTCTTGAATCTGATTGCACGGGTTGGGGCATGATGATCGAGGATGGCTAAGAAGTTTGAATTAGAGCATGCAACTGGTCTCCCTTAAATTACCTCCCACTAGAAGCAGTGGTACAATACTTTAAGTTCCTTTTGGAAGAGATCAGGGTTGAAGTTTTTTTTGGATCTGGTATTCCTGATAGTGGTAGGAATGGGAGAATAGGATTTATGCCTGATGATATAGGTAAGTGAGTGGTCACTTATATCATCAGAAAGGGTTCCAGATTCATATGTTTGGGGATGGCTGTTTATCAGAATCCAGTCTAATGTGCCTTCCTTCTTGTTGTGTTTGTTTATCCTGGTGGGGGAGGTGATGGTTTGGGAGAAACAGTGAAGGTAAATGTGGGTGGTAGGGTTGGTGCTACTACAGTAATTCCAGTCAATGTTTATATCACCAAGGATTATAGTTTCTTGGGTCAGGTGTTGAGATAACCAGCATAGGATATTTTCCATGGTGGTATTGTTGTTACTGGGGCATAGATAGATACAAATAATATAGATGGCTTTGGCTTTAAGTTCAAGTTTGGATATGAGAATTTCTGCATTGGTATTAGGTAGTGGTTTAGTGTCATAAGTGGTTAATTGTAATCCTGATTTAGATAGAATAGCAACCCCCACCCTTTTTGGTTACACGGTCAAGTCTTAGAATATTATAACTTGGTGGGAAGACTTCATTATCTTTAGTTGCAGGTTTTAGCCAGGTTTCTGTTAAACAAAGAATGTCGAAGGAGTAGACCTCTAAGAGGGCATGGAGTTGAGCTATTTTATTATTAATGCTTTGAATATTAAGGTGAGCTACAAGGAGTGAATTAGACTGTCTAGTGATGAAACAAATAGTGGATTGGATGGGGTTGGGGAGAGAGATTGGGTTTGTTGTTTGCCCTGGGTTTGGGTGAATGTCTCCATCTTTTAATAAGTGGAGTTGTTTGAGATAGTATGGACTAGGGAGTTTGCTATTTGTGATTAGGGATTTCCTGGGATTGAGGTTGTTATATCTAATGTGGTGTATTCTGTGATATTTTGCTAGTAGGTAATGAGGAGTAGTTGTTATGTTGGCATGGTTAGAGAGGATGGGTAGATATAGGGAGCTGGTTTGTTTGTTAGGGTAGAGAAAGTATGGAAGTAATGGAGTTTCACAGGAGGAGAGTATGAAGGCAACAGTAAGAGCTGGAAGTAGTATAATAATGAGTAGTAGTTGGAAATGAGCAGTAGAGTTTGGTTTATCCATTTTAATGGGTGAGTAAGTAATTGTGTTATTTGTAGGTATGGAAGTATGTATGTAAGTAGGTATGGAGGAGGGGTAGAGAGGGGTGTGTGTGGAGATTAAAGGGAGAGGTTTGAGATGGAAGGAGTAGAAGTAGATGAGCAAATAAAAAGCTTTACCTAGAGTACTGGGCAGAGAAAGGGGTGTGACTTGTAAGTATATATGTGTAGGACCCCAGGGGTAGGTGGGAATTGGGGGTAGGGAGCGGGTAGAAACAGGTAAAGAAGCAGCTGTGGAAGAAACAGGCTACAGAAGGTAAGTTTGTTAAGTCAGAAATGGGTAAGAACTGTGATGAGAGAACCTAGAAATGGTAGTAAAAGATAGTATAGTATAGGGTGTAGTTGGAGGAGCTAAAAAACAGGTCTGGGACTACAGAAAAATAAGGTAAGTGATATAGACACAGGAGAATCAGAGTAAGATGAGATTGGGAGAAGGGTGCCCCCTAGTATACAGGTCTATAATTGCAGGTAGCTGTGTAAAGACAGGAGAAGAGTGAGAGCTAGGATGGGGCGTTACGCATAGACGGTAGAGGGGGAAGTGAGTGTTAGATACTAAAAAGAGAGGGGGTAGAGGCTGCTGGCTGTCCTGACACAGAAAGTGCTTTGGCACCTATAGTAATGGTACAATGGTAGAGAAATAATCTGGCAGTAGTTAGACAACAAACATACTTTTCTTGTATCCCTGAGTGGGGATGCTGGGAGTTTAAGGCTGAGAGGTGAAGCCCACTGGTATTTGGAGAGGGTCCTTAGGTTCCTATAGTCTAGTGTTGGAAGCACAAGAAGAGCAGGGAAACTTAAGGAGGAAGAGAGACAAAGTAGGAGAGAGAAAAATAAAAGTTAGCACAAGTTAGGCTAGTGTAGTCAAAAGATATTCACTGAGACAATGTATAAAGATAGTAACAGTACATCTCAATTTACTTGGTGGCATCAGTATAAAAAAACAATTATTTTAAACAAGAGAAAAGTTTTTCTAATCAGAAGTAGTAAAACTAAGTTAGCAGTAAACATTCCCTACGTGACTAGCTTTGCAGCTAGCCTGGGGATTTAATACAGCCAACATAAAGGAATGATAACCAGGTTTTCAATTATCAGCAATGAAGCTCCTAATACTCTACAAAATTCAGGAAAAAGCTAATGGCCATTAACCAATAACTGCATATAAGCAAAGAAGCTCCTACAACATTGTAGTGCTTGAGGAGCACTTTATGGAGTAGAGTGTGGAGACCTGTACATAAGTAATAAACTTAACTGTTCCGGTGAGCCTGTAAAGTATTTAGAGCTCCTAGGACTCTTCAGGGCAGGAGAATTGCTAATATGTACATAGTATCGACAAATGTAAGGAAAACCACTGTGCTTAACCCAGAGTTGGCTAGTTCCTTGAACACTGGCACTATATTGACCCACTCTGGCCACTTTAAGTGATGAGTGGTCTGCCGAAGGAAGAGTACCGAGTGAGCTGTTAGGCAGCAGAGTAGGTACTGTCATCCATTTAGAGTCTCTATATGAGAGCCATAGTTAAAAGGCCATTTTCGGGCAGAAACACCAAAAACAGTAAATGCAGACAGTGAAAAATGGCTGTTCCAGTTAAGGTTAAGGGGTATCGCCATTCGAGAGCCGATTACAGGCGTGACACAGAATATTAGTAGTGCAGGCACACTCAGAACTGGCTTCGCTAGTGCAGCGTTCTAATAATTAGCCTGTTGCTACTTAATAAGGTTCCAAATTACCTTAACTATTGTGTAATAATCCATGAAAAAATAGCAAAACTACAGTTAGGTATGTGAGCAAGTTCAAATGCTCTCGCTATGCCGCCACATGGATGGCACAGTTCAAAAGAGCCAAATTCAATTCTGGGGACCAGTGGTGAATGTTAAACCACCCATGAAAGGTACCACTGGGGTACGAGAGTAGCTACAGCCATTGCTGGCTTACAAAACAGATAATGAAGCTCTGGGACTGGTTTAATTTACATCAAAACATTAATTGGACTGAGCTAGCACACTACCCATGCTCAAAAAGGTACTGCTGGGTTTGAAAAAAGTTCTGGCCATTGTCTGCTTACATTAAACAGATGAGAAATAGGGGATAAGTTTAATCTATACCACAACATAAATAAACTAAGCAAGCACTCTACAATTACTTCACAAATGAGGTGGGACACAACAATTGAACACGTCGGTAGGAATACCAGCTTTCTGAGAACTAAAACTAGTCAATAAATAAGCAACACACACGCTATACGATGCTCCACAAGAGAGGCAGATACATAGTAAGCTAATAGAGGTATGCACTTTAGTAAAATATACTCGGCAACAGCATTTATGGAGACCTTGCAATTATATGCATACTAAAGCAATGTAAACAGTAGCAGAGTAGTTAATGGTTGTTATATACACAGTACACTCTTAAACATGGCAGCAATTAGACTGGTGAAACAACAACATTCATATACAATACATACCAAGGGGAAGAAAGATGCTGGGAGAGGAGCAGACAGCAGCCAGGACCTTTTCCAGATTACTAAAGACTCTAGACTCCCATAAATACCCTGGGTTTAGTGGGGCGCCCCCACTAAACCCAGGGTATTTATGGGAGTCTAGAGGAAAAAAGATGGAAAGGGGAGGAGAGTAGGGGGAAGAGCAGGTAAAGGTAGGAGGGGCAAGAGACAGAGACAGACAGTATCAAAACAGACTGAGTAATATCATTTCAAGATGTGAAAAAGGTATAAGACGAAAATGAGGAAGAAGAGGCAATGGTAAGAGACAGACAGCTGGTATCAAGGACAGGGAGAAGGTTAGACAGTGGAGATATGAGAAGGGAGCTAGGTTCCTAAGCAGGAAACGGGTAAAGAAGCAGCTGTGGAAGAAACAATCAGCAGTACAGGCTTCAGAAGGTAAGTTTGCTAAGTCATAAATGGGTAGGAACAGTGATGAGAGAACCTAGAAATGGTAGTAAAAGATAGTATAGTATAGGGTGTAGTTGGAGGAGCTAAAAAACAGGTCTGGGACTACAGAAAAATAAGGTAAGTAATATACACACAGGAGGATAAGAGTAAGATGAGATTGGGAAGAAGGGTGCCCCCTAGTGGACCGGTCTATAATTGCAGGTAGCTCTATGAGGGAGGTAGCTGTGTAAAGACTGGAGAAGAGTGAGAGCTAGGATGGGGAGTTACGCATAGATGGTAGAGGGGGAAGTGAGTGTTAGATACTAAAAAGAGAGGGGGGTAGAGGCTGCTGGCTGTCCTGACACAGAACGTGCTTTGGCACCTATACTAATGGTAGAGAAATAATCTGGCAGTAGTTAGACAGCAAACATACCTTTCTTGTATCCCTGAGTGGGGATGCAGGGAGTTTATGGCTGAGAGGTGAAGCCTGCTGGTATTTGGAGAGGGTCCTTAGGTTCCTATAGTCTAGTGTTGGAAGCACAAGAAGAGCAGGGAAACACAGGGAAGAAAGATGCTGGGAGAGGAGCAGCCAGGGTCTTTTCAAGATTACTAAAGATGGTGCCCCACTAAACCCCATTATAGTGGATTCAACATGTGATAACAGTTCTAGCATGCAAGTACCAACATCTTACACTAAATTAAACATGATACATGATTTGGTATGTAAGTACCAAGGTATTATATTAGATTCAAAATGTGATACATGATTAGGTGTAAAAGTACCATGATCTTACACTAAATTAAACGTGTGATAGGTTCATAGGTTCATAGGTTCATACTAGGCTATCTGCCCGAGGGCATTTACAATCCTAGCCCATCGCCTTTAGTATGGGGAACTATACCCATTATTTTGCTGTGCCTCTGTCGAGCAGTGACACTGAGGTAATCCCTGGGGTATATCTGCGATCTCCCATCCATTGGTCAAGATTTCTCTTGAACAAGGCCAGCGAGGTGCTCTGCCTCACATGTACCGGGATTTTGTTCCACAGCATAGGGAGTCTTTGGGTGATGAATCTATCCTCCAGCGTTTAAGTCTCCTTGTGGCTCTGATGGATCTAGATTTTTGAGGTGAAGCATATTCATCAAATCTGGGTTTGACATGGCCTTGTATGTTAGGCAAAGGTCACCTCTGAGCAAGCGACTGAATAGAGCTGGAGTTCTTTCAGTCGGGCAGCATAGGACAGATTTTGAGACCCTTTATCCTTTTGGTGAGGAACTTTTGTGGCCTCTCCAGCTGCTGCAAGTGTCGGGTCAGATACATCCCGAATGGGGCATTGTACTCAATCATTGGTCTGATGAGTGATGAGTAAAGGGAGACTATGACCTCCCTTGATCTAGATGAGAATCCCTTCATGATAAGGTGGGCAATGTACAAGGTCTTCCTAACTACTTTAGCTACATGGGTGTCAAATGACAGACTACTATCAACCTGGGTCCCCAAGTCCCTGATAACTTCTTCTGTACTCAGTGGATTGCCACCTATTTGGTAGCTAGGGGTAACCTTGTTTTTCCCAAAGGGTATGACTATGCATTTTTTGGCATTTAACTTCAGGCCGTGGCTCTGGCACCAGTTATCCGTTTCTGTGAGACCCTTCTGAAGGATATCTGTGTGAGATGTGTTTGCAGTCATCTGCAAACTTTGTCAGCCATAACCCTCCTGTGTTTGCTTGTACTGGAAAAGTAGATGCCAAACAAGAGTGGGCCTAGGACTGAGCCCTGTGGGACACCACTTGTGACAGGCTTTGAGTCTGACATGGCGCCAGCAATTCTGACCCTGTGGGTTCTGTCACTCAGCCAGTTTGCAACCCATCTTGTGATGTATGGGTTAACATTTAAGCTGATGAGTTTTTCAATGATACCTAGCCAGATCGAGGTAGGCTGTATGGACTGCCTTCAATGGCTTTGGTGACTGTTTCAAGAAGTCAACCAAGTTTAAAAGGCATGATCTGCCTTTGACAAAGCCAAACTGGGTTGGATCCAAAGTCTGCAAATTCCTATGTCTTTATTTATGAGGTCCATTATGATCCTCTCCATGGCTTTGCAGATAAGGCTTGTCAAGCTAATGGGCGGTAATTTCCAGGGTCGGTGGAGGCACCGCCTTTGTGAAGTGGGACCACAGTTGCAGTATCTAGAGGTAAGACTTTGATTAAACAGCTGTCCTAGCTGTGGGTTTAATTCCTCATTGAAGCACACAGCGGGGACACCATCAGGTCCCATGGATGCTGTGTTTTTGCTTTGGAGAGAGCAGTTCTCACTTGGGCGCTGGAGATGTTTGGGGGCTGCAATCGTTTGGTATAGATATCTCTCCTTTGGGGGAGGGGGAGAAGTTTGCACTGAACCTGTCAGCCAGTATGTTGGCAATGTCTGTAGGATCAGTAATCTTCACATCATTTTGAACTAGTTCTGAGCATATCTGGGAGTTTCCTCCTAGGTTTCTAACATAGCTAAAGAAGGCCTTATGATTGTCTTTTAGTCTTTAGCTATTTTTCTCTGAAATTTGCTTTGGATGATTTTATGAGAGCTCTTAGTTTTTACTTATAGTGATCAAGGGTGTCTTACCTTTTAAGGATTTTGCTCTATCTTGTAGTAGCTTCCTCCTTTTATTGTAGAGTTTGTTTATGGCTGGGGTCCACCAGACTGGACGCTTGCTTTGGTACTAAGAGTCTTTGTTTTGTTTGGGATTGCCTTATCCATGCAGTCCTGCAGGTGCTGGTAGAAGGTGTTTGTAAGTGATTGAGTACTGTTTTCTGCCAGCTCGGGGCCTTAAAGGAGACCACACTAGTCTTTAGAAGTGTGAAGTCGGCTTTTGAGAAGTTCTTTACTGTGGTCTTTTTTATTTCAGGTGGGGTGGAATGAGGACCTCCAGCGAGATTAGTTTGTGATCTGATCTCGGTGTTGAACATTGTGCTCCCATGTTCGTGATGATGAGATCAAGTATGTTATCTCCTCTTGTGGGGATGGTGACTAGTTGTTCCATGGCATTTGAGTTTATGAATTCCAGGAACTTTTAGTGTTCCCAGTCTATATTTGGGAAGTCACCTAGTATGATGGTGTTTGGTGATACATTTATCCCTCTAGTGTTTTCAGGAAGGCCATGTGAGGTTCCTGAGTTTGTGAGGGTGGCCTGTAACATGCGGTTAATTGCACCTGGATGGTCTCCCAGTCTTGAGGTGTGGGTGTCCTTGATGAATTCCTTTCTTGGTATTGTCCGGATTTTGGGGCGCATGATATGAGGTAAAACCTGGGGGTGCTCTCAGGAGCCTTGAACCAGGTTTCTGTCACAGCACAGACATCGATGTTCTCCATACTGAGAAGATTTTGAGATTTAGACTTCTGGCATTGAGCAGCATTACCCTTAGTTTTTGTGTTCTAGGGTGGTAGGTTGAATGACACCAGTGTCTAAGCCAATTATTAAAGCTGATCATCTTATCACTGTGAAGGTAGGATACTGCTCAAGGTCAGGGTCATACCTGCCTGGGCTACATAATCAGAGAGCTCCTCGATGTCTCTTACACGCTGTTGAGAGACCTGAGTGCTTCAGGCAGCTTACTGTGACCTTCTCCTTACTCAGTCTGGCAGTGTGTCTGACTATGGAGTCACCAATGACTAGTGTGTCTGGCATTGTGTTACTGTTTGACACTCTGACTGTGAGGTCTATGTGTTGCAGGTGTTGTGTTCTGAGGTGGTGGTTGTTTGGGTGTCTGCTTTGGTGGCCTCTGCTGTTTTGGTAGATTTTTGATCAGAGCCTCTGAGTATGTCTTTGTGTGTTTATGTGTATGATTTGAGGTTGTAATGGTGCTATGTGAGACTGGGTCTATAGTGTGTGTGGTAACCTTCTCCTCCTGACTGGTCTTGCCAGTCCTGTGTTGAGAGAGCTCAGCCTCCAGTTTGGCCGTATAGTTGCATCTCATGTATTTGTGTTTTGTGGGAGGAGGAGGGTTGTACATGAGGCAATTGTAACATTGCCTCAGTATTCCCAGGTTCACCAGCTGAGCAGGAGAGGACACTAGCAACTGATCTGCTAGAAGGATAGACAAAAACTTTAAAATACTATCTATGACAAGATCAAGGTAATAAGTACTGTAGGAGCAAGTGCTAGGTTTAACAGATAGAGAATAGTCTACTTGGAGTCAAGTGGAGATGATCTTTTAGTTATAGGATACGCTGATTAGATCAAATCACACTAAATCGCTGTACGTTTACAGCGTTTTATACCAGGGGCTGTCTCCCCAAATAAGGCAAGGAAACAGTACACAGGAACTACAACCAAAGCCCAGGAATCAGCAACTCTGAAACTGGACTAAACTAGTAAAGCAGGAAAACTTGATGTGATGTGTGATTAAGTATGTAAGTACCAAGGTATTATAGTGGGTTCAACATATGATAACAGTTCTAGGTATGTAAGTACCATGAACTTGCACTAATGATTAAGTATGTAAGCACCAAGGTATTATATTGGATTCAACAAGTGATACATGATTAGTTATATAAGTACCATGATATTACACTAAATTAAACGTGTGATGTGTGATTAAGTATGTAAGTACCAAGGTATTATATTGGATTCAAGAAGTGATACATGATTAGTTATATAAGTACCATGATATTACACTAAATTAAACGTGTGATGTGTGATTAAGTATGTAAGTACCAAGGTATTATAGTGGGTTCAACATATGATAACAGTTCTAGGTATGTAAGTACCATGACCTTGCACTAAATTAAACATGTGATACATGATTAGGTAAGTAAGCACCGTGATCTTACACTAAATTAAACATGTGCTACATCATTAGGTATGTAAGTTCCAAGGTATTACAGTGGATTCAAACTGTGATAACAGTCCTAGTCCTACCATGATCTTACACTAAATTAAACGTGTGATGCGTGATTAAGTATGTAAGTACCAAGGTATTATAGTGGGTTCAACATATGATAACAGTTCTAGGTATGTAAGTACCATGACCTTGCACTAAATTAAACATGTGATACATGATTAGGTAAGTAAGCACCGTGATCTTACACTAAATTAAACATGTGCTACATCATTAGGTATGTAAGTTCCAAGGTATTACAGTGGATTCAAACTGTGATAACAGTCCTAGTCCTTCCATGATCTTACACTAAATTAAACGTGTGATGCGTGATTAAGTATGTAAGTACCAAGGTATTATAGTGGGTTCAACATATGATAACAGTTCTAGGTATGTAAGTACCATGACCTTGCACTAAATTAAACATGTGATACATGAATAGGTAAGTAAGCACCATGATCTTACACTAAATTAAACATGTGCTACATCATTAGGTATGTAAGTAAGCACCATGATCTTACACTAAATTAAACATGTGCTACATCATTAGGTATGTAAGTTCCAAGGTATTACAGTGGATTCAAAATGTGATAACAGTCCTAGTTATGTAAGGTTCATAGGTTCATAGATTAGTACTAGGCTAACTGCCCTTGCAAGCCATTTTAAGCTTAGCCAATTATCCCTTGTGAGACTCAAACCCTGCACCTTGTGATTGTAAGGCAAACACCTTAGCTATTAAGCCACACTTCCAACCCCTATCATAATCTTACACTAAATTGAAAATGTGATACATGATTAGGTATGTAATACCATCATCTTACACTAAATTAAACATGTGATACAGGACTAGGTATGTTAAGTACCATGATCTTACACTAAATTAAACATGAGATACATGATTAGGTATGTAAGTACCAAGGTATTATACTAGATTCAACATGTGATACATGATTAGATATGGAAATACCAAGGTATTAAAGTAGATACAACATGTGATAACAGTTCTAGGTATGCAAGTACCTGCATCGTACACTAAATTAAACATGTGATACTTGATTAGGTATGTAAGTTCCATGATCTTACAGTAAATTAAACATGTGAAACACGATTAGGTATGTAAGTACCAAGGCCTTATAGTACATTCAACATGCGATACTTGATTAGGTATGTAAGTACCAAGGTATTATAGTAGATTCAACATGTGATACATGGTTAGGTATGTAAGTACCATGATCTTAAAGTAAATTAAACATGTGATACATGATTAGGTATGTAAGTACCAAGGTATTATATTGGATTCAACATGTGATACATGATTAGTTATATACGTACCATGACCTTACACTAGATTAAATGTGTGATAAGTGATTAAGTATGTAAGTACCAATTACAGTGGGTTCAACATATGATAACAGTTCTAGGTATGTAAGTACCATGATCTTACACTAAATTAAACATGTGATACATGATTAGGTATGTAAGTACCATGATCTTAAACTAAATTAAACATGTGATACATCATTAGGTATGTAAGTTCCAAGGTATTACAGTGGATTCAAATTGTGATAACAGTTCTAGTTATGTAAGTATCATCATCTTACACAAACTTGAAAATGTGATACATGATTAGGTATGTAAGTACCAAGGTATTATATTAGATTCAACATGTGATATATGATTAGGTATGTAAGTACCAAGGTATTATAGTAGATTCAACATTTGATACATGATTAGATATGTAAGTACCAAGGTATTATAGTAGATTCAACATGTGATACATGATTAGGTATGTATGTACCAAGGTATTATAGTAGATTCAACATGTGATACATGATTAGGTATGTAAGTACCATGATCTTAAAGTAAATAAAACATGTGATACATGATTAGGTATGTAAGTACCAAGGTATTACATAGGATTCAACATGTGATACATGATTAGTTATATACGTACCATGACCTTACACTAAATTAAATGTGTGATGAGTGATTAAGCATGTAAGTACCAAGGTATTATAGTGGAGTCAAGATGTGATAACAAGTACCATGATCGTACACTAAATTAAACAAGTGATGCATGATTAGGTGTTTAAGTACCATGATCTTACAATAAATTAACCGTGTGATACATGACTAGGTATGTTAAGTACCATGATCTTACACTAAATTAAACATGTGCTAATGATGAGGTGTGTATGTACCAAGGTATTATACTAGATTCAACATGTAATACGTGATTAGATGTGTAAGTACCAAGGTATTATTTTAGATTCAACATGTGATGCATGATTAGATATGTAAGTACCATGATCTTAAACTAAATTAAACATGTGATACATCACTAGGTATGTAAGTGTCAAGGTAATATAGTAGATTCAACATGTAATACATAATTAGGTATACAAGTACCAAGGTATTATAGTAGATTCAACATGTGAAACATGGTTAGGTATGTAAGTACCATGATCTTGGACTAAATTAAACATGTGACACATGATTAGGTATGTGAGTACCAAGGTATTATATTGGATTCCACATGTGATACATGATTAGTTATAGAAGTATCATGATCTTACATTTAATAAAATGTGTGATGAGTGATTAAGTATGTAAGTACTAAAGTATTATAGAGGATTCAACATGTGATAACATTTCTAGGTATGTAAGTACCATGATCTTACACTAAATTAAACATGTGATACATCATTAGGTATGTAAGTTCCAAGGTATTATAGTGGATTCAAAATGTGGTAACAGTCCTAGGTATGTAAGTACCATGATCTTACACTAAATTAAATATGTTGTACATGGTTAGGTATGGCAGTACCATGATCTTACACTAAATTAAACACTAAATTTTTTTTGGTTACAGTATATATGCGGCACATGGGCTAACAAGGTGCGCTCATTGCTTGAATAGCGACTAGCTTAGGCACACACCCTTGTTCTCCAGCATGGTTCAATAGCTTCCTGATAGGGTTTGTTACATGGGCGCATGTCCGCAGAGGCGGAGCGTTCCTCTTTTAAATATAGTTGTTGCTCTAAGTTCACCCCTTAATTTTTCATTGTAATATTTCACTCTGATGTTGTAGCTGAGCTGCTGGGTTTACTCAGCAAAAGCGTAGACTTCGAAGTCTGGTACATATGGACTTTGATGGTATTATGTTAGCGGAGAGCTGTTTTCATAAATAAACCGACAGCTATATGTTCTACCACCCCCCGTGTTTATAAACAGTACAGGTGAGCAAGTTGCTTTATACACTCGGACTGTTGTCCGATATATTGCACCATCCATATTTGCTGGACTAAGTTTGATTGTAAGATAGTTTTTTGTAGAGCATTTACATATGTTTGCAATGTTGTTTTAGGGACTATTTGCGATCAAACAATGATTTTAAAATAATATGGAAACCATGCTTCAGATGCATTCTTAAACTGGAAATTGTTTTTTTCTGATGTTGCAGCTGAGTTGCTGGGTTCACTCAGCAACAGCGTAGATCTTGAAGTCTGTACGCATATGGACTTTGATGGTATTATGTTAGCAGAGAGCCGTTTTTATGAATAAACCGACAGCTACATGTTGTACCACCTCTTGTGTTTGTAAACAGTATAAGTGAGCAAGCTGCTTTACATATTCGGACTGCCGTCCGATTTGCTGCATTTTCCATATTTGTTGAATTAATTTTGAACGTAGATAGTTTTTATGTATAGCACTTTTGTATGTTT
This sequence comes from Protopterus annectens, assembly GCF_019279795.1. NCBI lineage: Eukaryota > Metazoa > Chordata > Ceratodontiformes > Protopteridae > Protopterus > Protopterus annectens. The sequence continues at coordinate 361,854,512 of NC_056743.1, read as the reverse complement.
GTAATGTTGTTTTAGGGACTATTTGCGACCAAACAACGATTTCAATACAAGAAGGTAACCATGCCTTAGATGCATTTTTGAACTGGAGAATGGTTTGTTTATGTTTATGTTTATGTTGCATTTTGTCTTGATTGTGATTTTTATGTTAATATACAGTGTAGTGAGATCATTGCTCTGGTTAGCCCATGCAGCAATACAGTGATAGGATTTGTTGATTTGTTTAAAGCCGTTTGGTAACGGCGCTTATGTTTTAGCTGTTTTATTGTTTTTAGACTGTTCCAATACTGCTCCTTTAAGCAGAATAAGGAGGGAATGTCAATGTATTAACAATTAATCAATTATTGTTTAATTCCTTGGTTTGAGCGCCAAAAGTTTTTGCATATAAGCATTCCAGTTTTAATGTTTTATTACACCTGAAGAAGCGTAGTATAGCTACGTGAAAGCGCTTGTGTTCCTGTTTCCAATAAAGAAGATTTTTTACTCAGTGAGGACTTTCGTGTGGTGACTCCAGTGGATGTTGTATTACTAAATTAAACATGTGATGCATGATTAGGTATGTAAGTCCTGTGATCTTACACTAAATTAAACATGTGATACATGATTAGGTATGTAAGTACCAATATATTATGGTAAATTCAACATATGATATATGAATAGGTATGCAAGTACCATGATCTTACACTAAATTAAATATGTGATACATGATTAGGTATGTAAGTACTAAGGTATTATTCTGGATTCAACATGCGATACATGATTAGGTAAGCAAGTACCAAGATATTATAGTGGATTCAGCATCTGATACATGATTAGGAATGTAAATATGAACATCTTACACTTAAATTAAACTTGTGATACATGATTACGTATGTAAGTACCAAGGTGTTATACTGGATTAATCATGTGATACAGTTCTAAGTATGCAAGTACCGTGATCTTATACTAAATTCAGAGTGTGATACAGAACTGGATATGTAAGTACCAAGATGCTATACTGGAGAAAGCACTGGATATGTAAGTACCGAGATGTACTGTATACAGAACTGGATATGCAAGTATCGAGATGTTATACTGACTACAGAACTGGATATGTAAGTACCAAGATGCTATACTGGCTACAGAACTCAATATATAAGTACTGAGATGTTATACTGGCTACAGAACTGGATATGTAAGTGCCAGGAACTGGATATGTAAGTTCCATGATGTTATACTGGATACAGAACTGGATATGTAAGTAACAAGATGTTAGGCTGGCTACAGAACTGGATATGTAAGTACCGATATGTTATATTGGATACAGAACTGGATATGTAAGTACCAAGATGTTATATTGGATACAAAACTGGATATGTAAGTTCCATGATGTTATATTGGATACAGAACTGGATATGTAAGTACGAGGAACTGGATATGTAAGTTTCCATGATGTTATACTGGATACAAACCTGGATATGTAAGTACCAAGATGTTATACTGGATACAGAACTGGATATGTAAGTACCAAGATGTTATATTGGATACAGAACTGGATATGCAAGTACCAATGTTATACTGTATACAGAACTGGATATGTAAGTACCAAGATGTTATATTGGATACAGAACTGGATATGTAAGTTCTAAGATGATATGCTGGATTCTGAACTGGATATGTAAGTACCAAGATGTTATACTGGATACAGAACTGGATATGTAAGTACTAAGATGTTACACTGGATACAGACCTGGGTATGTAATTACCAAGATGTTATACTGGATTCAAGTGTCGATACAGAACTGGATATTTAAGTACACTAAATTCAATGTCTGATACATGACTAGGTATGAAGGAAGCAGGATGTTTTACTAAATTCAACAGGCGATGCATGACCATGTACGCAAGTACTAAGATGTCACACAGGATTCAACATGCAATACAAGACTAGCTATGGAAGTACCAAGCCTTTGTACTAAATTCAACATGCGATACAAAACTAGGTAGATTGGTACGTACCAAGGTGTTCTACTGGATTCGACATGCATAGGTTATTTTGTGCAAAAAAAAGGGAAACTGGTTAGGCTTAAAATGGCCCACCAACACAGCTAGCTTAGTGTCTACTTATGAGCTATAATAAAGATAATGCTAGAAGATATATAAGTGGAGTTACGCATCAAACAAGTGACCAGAGTGACAGCAGTCAAAGAAAACAAAAGTATAATTCTGATTGCAATGCTCATCAATTAGGGAAATGTGTGCATTGTATAAACCAGCCTTAGCAGAAATGCAACAGGAAATAAGGTGCTGTGGACAGATAATCTTACTCAGCAGAAAGGGAGGAAATTAAAAGGAAGAAAGTGGGTGGACAGTTGGCACAATATGTTCTTGGAAAAGCTGAAGTAATAGGAAGATATATTTATAATGAGCTGGCATATGGCAAAGGCAGTATTATAAAGTATGTCTGTATAGATTCAGTAACAACATTACATGAGCCAACAATACTTAGTTTTATTGGATGATTTTTCAGTTGGGCACAATTTCCTACCTGGTACACTGCAGTGAGATAAGCATGTTAATGAGAGCAGAAGGGTGAATATTGTATGTACTGTCGGCCTTTCATCCATAAATTATTTATTTTATTTGGTTCTTAGACTTAAAGTGACAGTCAAAACCAAGCAGTTTTGTGGTAATGACAGAGCAGTCACTTAGTCTAGACAGAACAAATATAACTCAGGATAATCAAAGAGCTGTGATGTTGTGGTCTGCTCCTGTGTACGAAAATGCCCAGGGGTTGCAAGCTCAGCGACAATGACAAGCAATAACCCCAACGCAAGCCCTTCATGATTCCTTGTGCCTGAGGGCTGCACTTTAAAGAAGGCAGCATACATCACCTCCTGCAAACATCCTGAAGGAGATGAGGCAAACCAGTTAAGTATAGTGTATGAAAGACCACAGAAAGGCAATAATGTCTTTAAAAGTATAGTTTGAGCCATAAGTCAAAAGCAGCCAGGAGATCAGGGAGTGCTAACGATGAATAATTGTGATGATGTCTTACCATAAGGAGGTTATTAAAACCATAAGAGGGTTGTTTCTTTAATGTGATGTATTCTGAAATTTGAATTACACGAGTCATGGAGACCATGGTATTTTAAAATGGACTCCAAATGACCTTACAAAAAGTTCCATTACCTATAAAATGTAGATAGTACAGATAGGGTAATAATTGTGCATTGTATGATGTGGGGTTGGAGGCTGGTATAATGGTTAAGGTGCTTAACTCACAGTCACAAGGTACAGGTTTGATTCTCACCCTTGAAAGAGAAATTAGCTAGGCTTAAAATGACTCACTAGAGCAAGTAGTGTAGTACTTACCTATGAACCCATGAACGTATAAATCCATACAATAGTTTCCTGAGGATGAAGTCTCCTTTAAAATGGAAGGGAAAAGTGTTCAGCCTGAAAGGAATTGAAAATTCTTAAATTGTTTGATCCTAGATCTTCCTGGTGAATTCTCACTAACATGATACTAACTGCATTCCAGCTACAATTTCTGGGTTTTAAATGTTAAGGCCAATGTAAGACCCTAGTATACTTTAGCACATAATGGTTCTTCAGACACAATGACAACTCCTCTAATTCCTGGCATAAGACTCTAGCAGTTTTTTCCTGTGCTTTCAGTTATCACACATTGCTTTTTTTTTCATACTGTGGCATTATTTTGAGGCTGGCTTCCTTAACTAAGTGACTTACCCCACACTGTTTCTAATACAGACTATTATTATTTGATGAGTAATAAAATGCACTACAATTGTTAATCCAGAATGTTCAGCAGTGGAAATGTCAGTCACTGTCGATTCTTATTCATGTTTTCATATTTGCATTCCTATTTTCTTGCCTGAGAGAACCACATTATCGAACAGTATTGTATGATGAGTTATGATCAGAAACAGAAATATATATTGCAAATGACTACTTGTAGGCAACCATGCTGGAGATATTGATATTTGTTTCCTAGTGATTACAAACATATTATTTGCCGTAAGTATTTAATATATGAAAAACAAAACAGTGTAATAAAATTCTCTGTGTGGAAATTGTTCAATTCCTATATGTCTAGTTAATCACTATATATTAAAAAGCAGAAAAAAATCAGAAAACGGTAGTAAAATTTGCGAACTTAAAACGTCCTAAATCAAAAAATAAAAACTTATTTTGAAATGTTATTAATATTATACAGAGTTATTAACTCTAGTAGGCATTCAGAAGAAATCCAAGCAGGGTAGACAGTCTGTTTCCATTCGAAAATCCTTTATTAAGTACACAGACAAGCGATCCAAACAAAACAAAAAACCAGAATGATAGTTACAGCCCAAAGTTTCTGACTATGTACCTCTTATCAGGTATGGGAGTGGTTTATTTTGTTGTAAACCAAAGTGTGTTGGTATACATGTTAACAAATTCAGATCCCTTCCCCCATCCTTATCCGTCTGATACTTGAGCTGGTACCGCCCTACTTACTGAATGTCCTAATAATTTAAACCTAATGCACTTTAAATAAAATTAATACAATTAATAATGGTCTGATACTGCTTATTAAACAGATTATTATTAAAGAAAGTCTCTGAATTTATCAAAGACATTATAATAAATGGTTGGAAATATTTAAATGTTAGACCATTTGGCAATCAAAAACAATTATATATTGGCATCCAGAAAAAATACATTGTCTAAAACATAATCTATTTCCATAAATCATTGTTAACAAAGATTGCGTTTGTCCTTCTAGAATCTTCAGGTCCGTGTGACTTACAAACTGTTGCATGGCATCAGGTAGAATCTTAGATGATGTTGAAGAATACTGTCATTAATATTTGTACTGTACATTGTCCTATCATTACTGACCAGCACATTGCCCTATTATTAGTGACCAGCCAGAGACAACATATGAGCACTGCTGTTGATATCAAGTGATGGTCTACCCCACATTTCCAAAAAGTAGTCTGAATCACTGAAATGTCCCTTCCCTTCTACAGATGCACCATGCAGTGGTGCCCATCCTATCTACCAGAGAAATCCCTGTGCACATGTGCTGTGGAACATGTGTGTACTTTTATTACTGTTGAATATGTGTGTACTCTTATTGCTGTGGAACGTGTGTACACTTATTGCTGTGAAACGTGTATTTTATTGCCATGGAAAATGTGTATACTCTTATTGTTGTAGAACACGTGTGTACTCATTGGTATGGAACACATGTGTACTCTTATTACTGTTGAACACACATGTACTCATATTGGTGTGGAACACGTGTATTCTTATTGCTGTGGAACATGTGTGTACTCTTAGTGCTGTGGAACACGAATATTCTTATTGCTGTGGAACATGTGTGGACTCTTATTGCTGTAGAACATCTGAGTACTCTTATTACTGTGAAACATGTGTGTACTCTTATTACTGTGGAACACGTGTACTCTTATTCCTGTGGAACATGTGTGTACTCGTATTACTGTGGAACATGTGTGTACTATTATTGCTGCGGAACATGTGTGTACTCTTATTGCTGTGAAACGTGTACTTTTATTGCTGTGGAACACATGTAATTTTATTGCAGTGGAACACGTGTACTCGTATTGCTGTGGAACATGTGTGTACTCTTATTGCTGTGGAATATGTGTGTTCTCGGATTCACTTCAGAAGCTCGAAATGCTGAAATCTCGAATTTCAGTATCTCGGGCCTCAAGAAGTTGAATCCACAGAACAGCGAAAGTTCAGAATCGCGAAATTCAAAACCTCGAATACTGGAGGTTTTGCATTTCACCCTTCTGAACTTCCTCTGTGGTTATGTATTCAGGTAAGTGTATGTGTGTGTTAAGGGTTTTGGGTAGGGGCTATGGTGTGTGTCAGTGTGTTTTGTTGCTGTGATGTGTGTGTGCGAGGAGAATGTAGCCTGTGTGGTGGTGTTTTGTGTGTGTTTGTATGTAGTGCAACCTCGGAGTGAGAATATTTAAGTAGGGACGGTGTGAGCTTTCATGTAGTAGAGAGATTGTGTGTGTTTGTGTGGAGAATGGTGTGTCTGTGTGCAGTAGTACCGCGAAATTCAGAACCTCTGGTATTCGAGATTTTGAATTTTGCAGTTTTCATTTTTCGCTGTTCTGTGGCTTCGACTTCTTGGGGCTCGAGATACCGAAATTTGAGATTTCAGTATTTCGAGCTTCAGAAGTGAATCCATGTAGTCATATTGCTGTTGAACAAGTGCATACTCTTACTGCTGTGGACCATGTCTGTACTCTTATTGCTGTGGAACATGTCTGTACTTTTATTGCTGTGCAAAATGTTAGTAGTTTTATTGCATTGGTACATGTGTACTTGTATTGCTGTGCAACATGTGTGTACTCCTAATGCTGTGGAACATACGTGTAGTCTTATTGCTGTGGAACACATAGCTGTACTCCTATTGCTGTGGAACATATATGTACTCTTATACATAGGATAGGACTGTGCATCCTCCCTCCCTGTGCTACCAAATGGACACACTGCTACTAAAACCTGCATCACATGAGCTGTAATCGGGGCTCTCTCCATCCAAACTACCAGTGGAATTATTTATGGACACTTATTAGTGCAAAACTCCAGAAATAAATTTTGAAACAAAATTCCAGTTCAGTGTGAAAGATTGCCAGAGAGTTATTTACACAAATGTAACAATTCTGTACTCTGAAAGTGATACCAGACATCAGTGGTCAGTGGATGTTTGTGCCACAGTTTATACTTCTGTAAAATAAGATTTTTTTCCAGTTTGCATTTGTATTTATTGTATTTGTTTGTGCCTGTCCCTTTAGTATTTAAGCTGGCTGTTTAAGTAAACAACATAGTTGTGTGCAGAATAGGTGAGATCTGTACTCTGCTCCTCCCTAAGCCTTTTTCTTGCTTTGTTTTATTGTAGGGGATGACATTGTTCTTGTTATTCCAATATTCATTTCAGATGCATTTCGTTTTTATTTGACAGAGAAAGCTGTGAATGAACCTCTATTGTTTTTAAAATTAAACTGCCTTGGATTAATATTCCTGCTTCAAGGTGGGCAGGGAGAGAATGGCTGATCAGGTAAAGCAGAAGCCTATTGTCGAAGGCAAAGTGGGTGATGTGGCAGAAAATCCACCCCACTTGTACCTCTGGAGAGTTTTTGTAAAAAAAAAAAAAGAATCTCTTTGAAGACTAGTCCACACAAGATTGTGTATGATACAGTAGTGAAACAAAATATGCCCCCCCCCCCAAGCTGTGCATGATACAGTATCAAATGATTTGGGCAAACTATGCCCCCTCCAGAGTGTGTATGATATAAATACATTAGACTGGGACCTTCATACCTCTATTTCCAGACTGTGAATGATGCAGTAACAAATAAGCAGAATCTGAGAACCCTCAGGTGTGCATGACAGTAAAGAAGCAGAGTCTGGGTACCCCCCCAAATGTGTAAGACATAACAGAAAAGACATGTTATCTGGTCCCCTTGACATTGTATGATACAGTAGTAAAGGTGCAAAATCTGTACCCCACTACCAAACTCTACATGATAGAATAGTAAGGAAACAGAATCAGCCCCCCAACTATGTATGATATACTAGTAAAGGAGAAGAATCTGTTCTCCACAAACTGTATATGATACAGTGGTAAAGAGCAGAGTCTGGGAACCCCCCACCACCTCTGTATGATATAGCAGTAAAGGAGCGGAATCTGGGCACCCCTCAACCATGTATGATACAGAAGTAAAGGAGCAGAATCTGGGCAACCCCCAAACATGTATAATATAGAAGTAGGAAGTAAAGGAGCAGAATCTGGGCACCCCCCAAATTATGTATGATAAAGAAGTAAAGGAGCAGAATCTTGCCCCTGATGGTATATGACACAGTAGCAAATGAGAAATATTTGGGGAAACTCTGTCTTCCAGAGACTGTGTATGATGGGGGACAAGGCAGCGGGACCTGGGTACCCTCTTGTTCCAGAGTGGGAATAGTGTAGTAACAAAGGAGCAGGATCCGGGTAGCTTACCTGAGCAGGAACTGGGCAACATCTGCCCCCATACCATGCCTGATACAGTAGCAAAGAAGCAGGAACTTGGTACCCTCTGTCCTCCACCTCACACACACACACACACACACACACACACACACACACACACACACACACACACACACACACTTTCTATAGGTTACAGTTGCAGAGAATTTGGGTATGAAATTCTACTATCAAAGACTGCGTGTGATACATTAACAAAGGAGCAGGAACAGGGTGCCCTCTGACACCCAGACTATGCATGACACATTAACAAAGGAGCAGGACCTGGGTTTCCACTAATACCCAGACCTTGTATGATACATTAAAAAAAGAACAGGAGTCTGGTGCTGTCTGACACCCAGACTGTGTTTGATGCATTAACAAAGAAGCAGAATCTGAGCAACTTCTGCCAGTACGGTAGAACAATAAAGAAAATACATCTGAGAATCCTCTGCCCTCAAAGAGTGCTCTGTATCCCATAAAGACTGTGTATAACAAGATATCAGAGGGGCTGGATCTGGGGACCCTCTGCTTCTATAAATACTGTGCATGACACAGTAACAAAGACGACTGGTCTGGGCACCCTACTGTACCTTCCATTTCCAGACGTGTTCACAATCACTAAGATGGTTGTTTTCTAGTGACTTTGATGCCTGATATATGATGAGTTTCCCACGGAGCTCCGAAATGTAATGGTGTTTCTTTCCTTGGCTTTTGTCAGATAATTTCATCTACCACTAACACGTTAAGCTATTCATTCGACTTGTAATCTTACCTTTAACAATTCCATCACTGAAATGAAAATAAAAACACAGCACTCAACAACAAAAGGAAATGGACCACAAAAAAGTCAAGAAAAAGTTTAAGAAGTTTAAAATATATATTAAGTGGTTTAGTTCTCTTTCAAATTAAGAACTTCTTCACAATTCATTGGACTTGATCTTTCAGTGTGGATTAGAAACCATGGATCTGATGGTGAAACCAGTCTGATTGTCTAACCACTATTTAATAAACTTCAACCTTGGTCTCTCCTTTGACTAGTCAACCCCCATATACTATGGTCAGTTATATAGTCCTTGCCACAGTACCCTCTAATACCCTCTGTCCTGTTTTTGACCATCTATGTCAAGGCATCAATGCTGATCCTAGATGTGTGGCACTGACTTACAATCAAGTTTTGATTTAAAATTCAGGTGTGATTCCCTCAGCTTCCATTGTCTGTGTGACTGAGCATGTCACTTAACCAGACGATGCTCCTGGGCTGGGAGCTGTTACATTACCTAACTTTGTGGCTGAATGCATGTCACTCAACCAGACATGGCTCCTGGGCTGGGATCTGTTACATTGTTACATTACCTAACTGTGTGACTCTGAGCATGTCACTTAACCAGACAGTGCTCCTGGGCTGGGAGCCGTTACATTGTTACATTACCTAACTGTGTGACTTTGAGCATGTCACTTAACCAGACACTGCTCCTGGGCTTGGATCTGTTACATTGTTACATTACCAAACTGTGTGACTCTGAGCATCTTACTTAACCAGACACTGCTCCTGGGCTTGGATCTGTTACATTGTTACATTACCAAACTGTGTGACTCTGAGCATCTTACTTAACCAGACAGTGCTCCTGGGCTAGGAGCTGTTACATTGTTACATCACCTAACTGTGTGAATCTGAGCATGTCACTTAACCAGACAGTGCTCCTGGGCTGGGAACTGTTACATTGTTACATTACCTAACTGTGTGACTCTGAGCATATCACTTAACCAGACAGGGCTCCTGGGCTGGGAGCTGTCACATTACCTAACTGTGTGACTCTGAGCATGTCACTTAACCAGACAGTGCTCCTGGGCTGGGAGCTGTTACATTGTTACATCACCTAACTGTGTATATCTGAGCATGTCACTTAACCAGACAGTGCTCCTGGGCTGGGAGCTGTTACATTGTTACATCACCTAACTGTGTGAATCTGAGCATGTCACTTAACCAGACAGTGCTCCTGGGCTGGGAACTGTTACATTGTTACATTACCTAACTGTGTGACTCTGAGCATATCACTTAACCAGACAGGGCTCCTGGGCTGGGAGCTGTCACATTACCTAACTGTGTGACTCTGAGCATGTCACTTAACCAGACAGTGCTCCTGGGCTGGGAGCTGTTACATTGTCACATTACCTAACTGTGTGACTCAGACCAGGAGCCATGTCTGGTTAAGTGACATTCTCAGAGTATGAAAAAGTTCTATTGAAATTAGTGCTCCACCCCCGAAAACAAATACAAAAACAACAAAATAGGTCATGATAATGACATTAGACTCAGGAACCCCAGTGAGTGTACCCCAGGCCTCTCTCACTGTGACCCATAATTTAGTCATGAAGTATGGTCTTTAAGCAGACAGGTGAGTGAATGTTATGAATAAAATAGAACTGTATACATCTGCTGATTAACAAGTTTATTCTGACTGAATATTGTGCCTACTACCAAGCTGAAATCTGTAAAAAGAAAGTGACTTTTCTCTCCAATGAGATTTCAGCAATAAGTAATCATCCTATCATACTCTTTATGTTTAACAGCTTAGGTAATGTGGGCTGCCTGCCATGCCATATAGCTTTTCTGCTGCTGAATGTGACAAAGTGAGCATAGTTTTTGTTAATAAGATTACCAGGATCATACGCTGTTCTCCATAGTGTCTCTAGATGAACTACAATCACATGTCTGGTTCAAAAACATGGATTGGTGCTAGTTTGAGTTTGAATGTGTTGATTGTGACAGTCTCATGGACATGGTTTAAATGATGCATCCAACATGTTATCTGGACTTGTGACCTAAAAGATTGATTAAGACCCTTCTCATGACCCTTGGCTCATTAATTCTCTAAAATCCTTCACTCCTGTTGGAGAATGAAGAAATTGCCAGTCATGTTGAAAAAGGCACTGGCGGATGAATCCTCAAATAACTCTCTTTAGATCAGAATTTTTTGGAGGGTTCTCAACATATCTCTAACCTTCCCATCATCATTAAGGATACTTAGAAGGTAATTATGTACCCTGTTGGACCCATGTCATGCAGGCTATAGATCTATTGTAACACACGATTCACCTGCTAATTTGCCCTGTTGGACCCATGTCAGGCAGGCTATAGATCTATTGTAACACACAATTCACCTGCTAAGTTGATCTGTTGGACGCATGTCAGGCAGGCTATAGATCTATTGTAACACACAATTCACCTGCTAAGTTGCCCTGTTAGACCCATGTCAAGCAGGCTGTAGATCTATTGTAACACACAAGTCACCTGCTAAGTTGCCCTGGTGGACCCATGTTAGGCAGGCTATAGATCTATTGTAACACAATTCAACTGATAAGTTGCCCTGTTGGATCCATTTAAGGCAGACTATAACTCTGTTGTAACACACAATTCACCTGCTAAGTGGGAGTAAGAATTCTAACCCCATGTGTGTTTGAGGACTAACAAAAACATCTCAAAAGGAAACAATTCAGAGAGAGACAGTGCTACTATGAGGTATACAACTAAGTTTAGAATAATTTAACCTAAACCCATTATCAGATTAACCCAGCACCTTCCATAGACCCAGGCATAGCACAGAGACAGCTCACACATTGTTATGTACAATCTCGTGGTGGCAAGAGACCAGAAGAAATACTGAGTGCTGATGTGACTTGATGTGCCTGCTGTATCTTATGACCCTGATTGAGTACTTGCACTGTCGTGCTGCTGTTACAAGTACATTTTTGTTTAGTTCTCCCCTTTCTTCCTCTTGCACGCAGTATATGCTGTTTGCTCAAAGTTCATAAAAACTAACACTTTTTGGTATGTAGTGTAATGAAGGGCTCAAAGTTGTTTCATTTATGACTAAATATGCATATGCTGCTGTCTGTCACGGAGATCATTAAAGTGAAGGTTATTTCACAACAACCTTATGCTAATTGTGCTCAGCTTTATCTTTCCTTCTCTCCAAATCAAGTGGCAGATTTTACCACTTTAGAAGACCGCTTGGAGTGTGTTCTTCATTGTAGATGCTCATACTGAGTGATTCTCAGCCTAACCAAGACCACTGAATTATGGGTATATATTATAAGATCGATGGTTGAAAACATCAAACACCATATGGTCGATGTCTACAAACATCGAACTTATAAAAACAACAACAAAAAAAAAAAAGCAAAAAGTACCCTAATGGATTTAAGCAGGGGGGCATGCCCCCCTGCACCCTCCACGTGAAGGGCTGCATCACCCTCCCCACTCTGCTACTTAAATATACCAACTCCGAGACCGCACTACATTTCCGTAAATGGAAATCTTCACTTATGGATTTTTCCGTTTATACGTTCGATGTTGTGCGCTTTCGCTATTCTTGTGTTGACAATATCAGCTTCGATATTGTTGGCTTTCGAGAATATAATATAGACCCCTACATTACTACTGCACATTGCAGTTTGTCCGTCAGCTGTTCCACTATCACCTCTGGTAATTCTTTGTAACACTCAGCTGGAATTTGTCTTGCAGATTTGCAATCTAGTTGTAATTGTTGATGCAGATTTGTAATCTGGTTGTAGTTGGTGGCAAACTGACTTTTCCGAATGAGGTGCCACTAATCTTTAAGGCATCTTATTTCTATCTTAGAAATATTACCCATATCAAACACTGAACAATACACAGAAAGTTAATTACAGATTATATGGAAGCAAAAGAGTCACTATGTAAAACTAACTGGAGTGAGGTGTTCAGTGGAAAAACTGCAGATGGAATGTGGAAAGTTTTGAAAGAGAAATTGTTTGAGGGCAAAAAAATTTTTTAACATCAGGGTCTAGGCATACAACATCAGGGAAATATATTTCCATAAGAAGAAGATATCTGATTAAGGTGAGAGACAAAAAATATAAGAAATGGAAGACAGGTCGAATTACAACTTTGAAAATTGAAATAAACAAACTGGACAAGCAGATTAAGCATAGAGTGAGATCAAGAAAAATTTGAAGAAAATTTATATAAAGATATTGAGCCTAATAGGAAACCTTTTTATAGATACATGAGATGTGGAGGGAGTAAAGACATACAAATTGATAAATTGTGCAGATTCTAAAATTTATTCTCAGACATGACGGATTATAGATATATTTACAAAATCTTATGAAAAACAGTTTTGGCTCCACAAAAGGAGTGTTAAGCTGTCCTAGTGGTATCCAGGTAACCCCATTTACTGGAATCGAATTAGATTATATTGAAAAAGAACAGTGCAAGTTGGATCCAAACAAAGCACAGGGAGGTGATGGAATTAGTAATAATGACCTGAGAACACTTCAGCAAGAACTTACGGTACCATTAGAGGACCGAATGGAGAGATAAAAAGTCAGCAAGCTAAGGAGAATAGTAATGTTGAAACTGAATTCATCCTCAAGTCTTGCTGAGTACCTTTACAAAGTGGGCCCTGTTTTCTAAAAAATCTCACCAAGGTGACACCGATATGTAGACTGCATTTATATAGAAAATATCATGGACGGAAGTAGGTCAAAAATTAAAAAAGATAGCTGGGTGCACAAGACCCAGTTTAAAAAAGGCCCAATCCTGGTAGGTGCACTAGTGCCAGGACTGGAAAAAAATGACAGTGTAGAATCCTCAAAATACAGAAACATTCCTACAATGTGGCCAGGTCAGGCCCAGGGGGAGGATGCCCCCCATTGTAGAAGGAACTAGCAGTCCACAGAAATCACAAAATCTGACAGGCCAATGAAGAGCCATAAATACAATAGAGTAGATTATTGAGGATAAGAAGAAAATTATGTATTGTTATTATTATGCAAAGAGCCCAGAGTTTCTAGACACAAGATATACAAAAAGGTTAAGAGATAAATTAGAGGAAAGAAAAATACTTAAGAAAAACTATCAGAAGCTTCAAATAAAAATTTGTGGTCATTAGTATAACAGATTTTTGACAAATAATATATAGACCAAGAAACTTTGATCTGTTTGGAAAAAGAAGCATCTGAGGGAGTACAAAAATATAAACGATAAATGATAAACTGTAAAAAGGGGATGAATTTAAGTATGGCATTAAAAAGGGGAAAAATGTAAGTATGGCATGGACTGAATGCAAAAAAACATTTGATAGTATACCACATTCGTGGATAAGAGAGTGCTTAAAATTTATAAGATGCACCCTACACAGATCAACTACATTACAGTGACCATGAATCAATGGTAGACCACTTTGCAATTAAGCCATGATAAAGGACTAATTATTATTCCAGGAATAAAAATTCAAAGGAGGGATATTCCAGGGTGACACTCTGTCATCTCTGCTATTCTGCCTTGCCCTTAACCCATTAAGCTGTTTACTTAATAGCTTTGGCCATGGCTATAATTTGGCTCCTAGAAAACAACAAAGTGTAAAGACTTCTCATCTTCTCTTTGTCGATGATTTGAAACTGTATAGCTCATCAGATGAGGAACTGAAAGTACAACTGCAAGTTGTCAAAACTTTTTCAGATGATATAAGAATCTCATTTGGCCTTCATAAATGTGCAAAACCAACCTTTAAAGCCGGAAAACTGCAGCACAAAGAAAACATCAGTTTGAGACAAGAATGTGATATAAAAGAACTTGAACAAGATGGAGTGTGTATGTATATATATATATATATATATATATATATGTATATATATATATATATATATATATATATATATATAGATATATATGGGGATTGATGAAGGCTCAACAATAAAACATGAACAAATGTGAATAAAACTTAGTAAGGAACACTTTAGAAGACTTAAATTAATGCTGAAAACAGCATTGACATCTAGGAACAAAATCCAACATATAAACCAATTTGCTCTGGCCCCAAAATGTGTTGGATAGATTAGGTAGGAAAACAAGAAGGATGCTTCATGCTCACTAAATGATTTATAAAAATCAGTGCATACCAAGATTATGTATTCCCCGCTCTGAAGGAGGGATGGGCCTCCTTGAAACTGACATGTACAGATCTGCAATTGTGGGACTCCACACAAATGTACTTTTCTCACAAGACCCAAATGTAGTGAAAGTTTTGAAACATGAGGATAATCATTCTAAGATGCTTAGGCTAGCAGAATGATACTGGCATCAAGCAGGAATGGAAATCAAACCACAAGTGGATGAAAACCAGGCAGCAACTGAATGTGCTAAAAAACAAAAGAAAGAACATGAGGTGAAGGACCAGATGAGAAGGCAAGAAATGTGGAAAATGCATAAATATAGTTGCAAGTATAGAAAACGTCTTGAAAAAACTCATTTTGATCAGGAACGAATGCAGGAATAGTTAAGGAGAGGCAAATTCAAACCAAGAGATGAAAGGTTAACATCTGCAGCATAAGATAGTGGGCTACATACACATTAGTTTACAAAGTCCATTTGCGGCATAAGATAGTGGGCAACTAGCACAATGTTTTCTAAACTGCATAGAAACTTGGTATCCAATGGAAATAAAACTAAATATATAAAGTTAAGATATCCAAAGACATAAAAAAAAAAAAGTAACAAACCACATGTATGTGAAAATATATTGCTGACCATTTTGGTCAAAAGACTCATTAAGAAAAGGATGACTTATAAGTTTCTATGCAGTTTAGAAAACATTGTGCTAGTACTTACTAACTAGCTGTTTAGTTATGCAAGTGAAGAATGTAACTTAATATTTTAAGGTGTAAAGCTTGCTTTTATGAAACTACTGGAAGCTTTGCTTCAGATCTATTGATATTTGCCGTAGAAACTAAGGAGAACAGGATGAAACTATATTTATCAAGTACTCATTAAGTCTTGACATGGGTATTAACTTTTCTGACATACAAGGATTCTTAGTGATTCTGACTATAGTATCAAACAGCAGTTCTAGTTTATGCAAATAAGTTTACTGAGGCTACATTGCGGTTAGACGTAAGAACCAAAGTGGTACATATGATTGGTTGGTCTTGGCTATAGTGCCAAATAGCAGTTTCAATCTATGCAAATAAGCTTACTAAGGCTGTATTGCTATTGGAAGTAACAACCAATGTGAAGTATATGATCATTTGTCAACAGAACAGTAATTCTGAACCCTTAGTAGAACATAGCAGCATCTTGACTGGATATAATACCATTAGTTCGACAAATGATTGGCTAACATGAAAGCACCAATTACAAGATCTTGTTCTCTCTCCTTAGCTCATGCAAATCATTTTACTGATGCTACACTGTGATTGGAAGTAAAAACCAAAGGAAAAAGGAAGTGACTAAAGCCTCATTATGATTTGGTTTTTCAATGTTAATTAAACCATCGCTGGTCTTTAAATTACATGATCTGAAGAAGGCAGTTTATGTGGAAACCGCTCCTCGTATTTTATTTGTTTTATCAATAAAAACTCATTTTCTTCTTAAGTAGAACTTGTTCATTCTCTGCTGTGGTGATGTCTACAGGATTTTGCTTCTTATGGTTCTGACACCAGTTGGTGGTCTCAGTGAGCCCTTTCTGTAGGATGTCAACATCACTAGGAGTTAATAATAGCTCCCAACTTGCAATCATCTGTGAACTTTGTCAGCCAGAGTCCGTTCATGTTGGCCTGATCTTCAGAGAAGTAGATACCAAACAGGAGAGGACCCAGGACCGAACCTTGTGGGACTCCACTCGTGACTGGTCGGCAGTCTGACTTGGAGTCAGCTACTTTCACACTGTGGGTTCTAACCTGTGAGCCAGTTTGCAACCCACCTAGTGATATAGGGGTTGACGCCTAGCTTAGTGAGTTTTTCTATGATTCCTGAATGGGGAATGGTACCAAAGGCCTTGGCCAGATGAAGGTAGGCTGTATTAACCACCTTGCCTTCATCCACAGCTCTGGTGACTGACTCAAAGAAGTTGACAAAGTTGAGCAGGCATGATCTATCCTTCACAAAACTAAACTGTGTGGGATACAGAGTTTGGAGATTCCCTGTATCCTTGTTTATTAGGTCCATGATGATGCATTCCATAGCTTTGCATATCAGACTCATCAGGCTAATGGGGCCATAGTTCCTAGGGTCTGTAGTCACTCCTCCTTTGTGGAGAGGGATGACTTTAGCAGTGCACCATTCCATAAGGACATAGCTAGGTGAGGCTGTGATTGAACAGGGCACACAGTTGAGGTGCCAGTTCACTCTGTAGTTCATGTAGAACACAGCCATATATATTGTCAGGTCCCATAGAAGTTGTATTCTTGGCATTGGACAGTGCTGTTTTAACCTGTGTAGCAGTAATACTGGGTGCCTGGCAATCTTGTGGTATTGTGACTGCCCTTTGTGGGGGGATAGAGGGGTAAAGTTGGCACTGACTCTGTCGGCCAGTATATTGACAATATCTGTTGGCTCAGTATAGGAGGGTACCATTGTGCAGTAGCTCAGAGCAAATCTGGGTATTGTCATGGAGATTCTTAACATAACTATAGCAGACCTTGTGGTTGTCTTTACTATCTGCTGCAATTCTGTTTTCATAGCTAACTTTAGAGGATTTGATGAAGGATCTCAGCTTTTTGTTGAGGCTGATAAGGGAGTTTTTCCAATCTTGGGACTCACCTTATTCCGCATCAGTTTCCTCCTTCTGTTGTAGAGTTTGTTTATGGCAGGGGATCACCAGATTGGCTTCCTTTTTTGGAGGAGAGTATCTTGGTTCTATTGGGTATGGCGAGATCCATGCATTTGTGTACGTGTTCGTACAGTGCATTGGTGTATGATATGACAGTCATGCAACTATTCTCCATTTGCATGGGTGCCGTGAAGTTAGACATCTCTGTTTTTAGGAGCCCAAAGTTAGCTTTGGAGATGTTTTTCATGGTGGTTACCTTTGAGTGTGTGTGTGCGTGTGTGTGTGTGGGGGTGGGGGGGTGGGGGGTGTAGATTTTCAAGGTGATTAGTTTGTGGTCGGATCTAACCAGAATCATATTTTTTGGCACACTATATATAAATTTGTTTAGAAAATTTAATTATTTTAATGTGATTTCCAACACTAATATTTATGAGAGATGCTATTTACCTGGTCATATTTTTTTTTAATTTACCATATCAGGTCATATATGAAAATTGGCCCATGCAGTTCACTTCACTTTTCTTTTCATTAAAGAAAAAAATAAGTAAAAACCACTGAGAAATATTGACCACAAGTAATACAGCATGTCAGCTTGCCTTCCATCCTGAAAATGGTTTTGCATAGTTTCCAGTTACAATGACTGTCAAATAATTTATTCCCTGAAAAAAAAATGTGAAAACCACATCAGTCCACTACTAAGTATGTTTTCTAAACTGCTTGTCCTGATGAGAACCGTTGTGTTCATGCCTCTCAACTTTTTTGCTCAAGAATTCTGGATGAAACAAGAATTAATCAGAAACAAAGTCATACAATTCAGGACAAATTTAAAATTTTGCTTTTATAAACTCTTAGAAAGTTGCTATATGCCACAGCAGTGCAGTCGTAGCGTTGTTCCTCACAGCAAAAGGTTCTCCCGTTTGATTCTCGGCTGGAGTGCGGGGAGTGCCTTCTGTGTGGAGTCTGCATGTCCTCCCCACGGTTGGGTGGGCGTTCGAAAGACATGTGTAAATGGGAATGCCTTCGTTGAAGGTTGAATGTCGAGCTGGCACCTCGGCATTCCTCAAAATCTACTGCCAATCATTAGCAGATAGTTCCACTGTGGCGACCCGTAACTGGGAAAAGCCGAAAGACAATAACAACATAAACTTAGAAAGTTGCTAATAGAAAAGACTTTAACTAGAGTGCATGTTCTAAGGATATGAAGTCTGAAACTCAAATGTTTGCCATTTTTTAAACACAAATTTTATGAGGAACAGACCAAAGTATTTGGCAAAAAATTAATATTCCGTAAAATGTTTGACAATTGAGAGACAATCACACTCAGCAGCAAAACTGCCCCACTGAACACTGAAGTTCCCCATCATCTGGGGCCAAGAGGAAAGTATCACCTGCAGACAATACTGACTTCTCACACCTCAGCTGTGACTTTATGTCCTATCCTTGAAACATGCAGGGAACAAGATACTACCTTGGCAGAGTCTTGCAGTGACTTTGAATGTAATTGGCCAAACAGAATGCAGATTCAACTCTCTTGTTACAGATATACTGGTCAAATGGCACTCATCCATGACTGTGCCACGGTGACACTTTCCACAACATATTCCAGGCCACGTGGTCACATAGTTTATTTATTTTATTCTGCTTTTGGTTTTGATTAATGGGTTTGTGCAAATGGGTTTCGAGGCCCAGAATATTACAAATATGTTTTAACAGACATTCAGTAATAAACATGAACAGACATTAAGTAATATACATTAACAACTGCACATACATTTGCTAATTAGATTGCATTCATATGAAATAACGGCAACTATTATGATATAAAAGATGCTTGTGCTTTTTTAATAGATGTTGAAGACTGAGCATTTGAAGGTGTATTAGTGCGTTTACCAAGTAGATAGATCACATGATAAATGCTTAGAAATTCAAAGAGATGCAGATGAAGGAATGGCCTATGTAGGCCTGAAAATGTTAATATTGTTAAGAGGTCGTGTATAAAGTGGGTACATTGAAAATTATATATCCGGGTATCATAAGGCTATATTAGAAGTATAGAGGTATGGGGTGAGCAGCATCAAAAAAATGTGTATGAATCAAAGATGCTAGCAAAACTAATTGGGTATTGGTAAATACAAGTTGTAGGGTATAACCTTCTGAATGAAGAGATATTTGTTGATGATATGACAAGCTGCAGATAACAGTGATATTTATCCTGGAGATATACAGGAACAGAGCTTTTGATCTGATAGGTAAAGATGTAGCTTTATTTTAAATTAGTTTGCATTCTGAGTGGATTTCAGTGATAGTGGGATGTGGTTCCATAGTTTGGCTACACTATTTGAATATAATGAGTCACCTGCAGTATTATGTGGTTTTGGCTATAGTTATTAGTGACTTTTCTTTAGAACATAAAGCTCTACTATGGAGTAATGTAGCATTAAGTTTTTAAGGTTGGGCAATTTTTTGGCTTGTAGAGAAGTCTGTATATTGCAGTTGTCTGCAAAAAGAGCTGGGTGATGTGGTAGTTTTAACTAGTTTAATTCTCTGAGTGCTAGGCAGTGTGCGTTCTAGTGTTATAGTTTACTGCAGATTTGGCTATTTTATTATAACATTGCTTAAGTTTGGACAGTTGTGAGACTCAAAGGTTAGTGAAGATTGGGGCAGCACAGAGGAGAGACTAAACATCTTCGGGCTATGTCATTGAAGTAGGACTTTACCCTGTCTAATGTATCTAGTTTTTGATGATTTTTATTTAACCACAAGTGATACATGGTGGACAAATTTCAACTGGTTGTCTATGACAACACCAGGTAATATGCTCACCTTGTTCTATCATGGTGTCCTTGGCTAGACAATAGTGAATATTGCTGTTTTGGGAGAGATGTGTTTTGGGGTAAACAGCAGTTATTTATTTTTTTTTAGGGTTTAATAGTAGTTGTTAATTATTTAGTCATGTTTCAATCAATAAGAAGGATTGTTGTGTAAGGTCTTGGAGTTTAGGGAGATATTTGGTTACACAGATGAGGGTTGAGTTATCATCTTTTTCAGCTAGGTAACATTTTTGTAGCAGTGTAGAAGAAGTTGTATTGATTGATTGACTGATGTATATGGTGAAATGTTTGGGGTCTATTATAGATCCTTGTGGGACATCAGTAATACAGGCAAGAAGGTAGAGACATTGTTTATTAATTTCACTGTTTGTGCTCTGTTTGAGAGAGATCCATGGAACCATTACAGTGAAGATTCTGTGAGCACTAAGGAAGACTGTTTAAATAAGGGTTTACTGGTGGGAAACAGTATCACAAGCTTTTGAAGGAAGGTGGTGGAGACTAGGCTTCGGGTAGTTTTATGGATACTGACAGTTTTAATAAAATTCAGCAAAGCAGCAGTTATCCTGTGATGAGAATGGAACCCATGTTGGGTTGAATACAGAAGCTGGTTATCTATTAAATAGTTGAGAACTTCCATAAGGATACATTTTCTAATATTTTTGATGGGTAATAAGATAGCAATTGACATATCGTTTGAAATATCTGTATTGATTCCACTTGGCTTCCTATTAAAATGCTGGGACTTGAAATGCTGAGTGCTGAAAAGCCATAAAAATAAAGGCAGAAAAGATAGTGAATCTCAAAATTACTCTTCTCTTTAAAACTGAAAGCCATACCTCGAAGAAAAGATAATATTCCTAGAAATTGTAAATCAGACTTAATATACACCAGTTTGGTATTTTGGCCATTCAGTCTCTATTTCGGGACTCACTGTAGCGGGTCCTGACATTTCAAATGTTTACCATTCCACCATAGTGCACAGGAATAATGAATGATTTTTTCCATACCAAGGGGCTTTATTTTCAGAAATGGATCTATTTATCAAAATTGAAACTGGGTATGCAATACCCTCAGCTGCTATTTTACGATACTTGTCATGTAGATTGTAAGGGGCAGTTGTAGTATGCTTTAATATTTTGAGGCGTGTGTGGGAGGTGGTTGGAAGGAGAAATTATGTACAATGTCTTGATCCACAAAACACTTATGAAACATGTCCCAAAGGATTGGATACTGTTTCATGGCAAAAACAAATTCCTCATTTCAAGGACAGAGTACTGAATACGCTTTGATGGCTAAGACAAGTTCCTCACTACAAGGACAAATTAATGGATATAGTTCCATGGCTAAGATAAATTTCTTACAACAAGGACAAAGATTGGATACTGTTCCTTGGCTAAGACAAATTCCTCATTACGCTTCCTGAAGCACAAACTCAGATAAGGGATGAAATCTCTTTTCCAGGACCATGGGATAGGCTTTTCCCATCCCACTGTAATTGGAACACAGCCTCTTGTGTCCCTTTATGACATTTACATTCTGGCAAACCCCTGATATCATCACTGGGTTACCAAAAAGTGAGACACCTAACATCATTTGACAACAGTTTCTTACTACTGTCTTAGTTATTGAGGTCCTAAGTAATCTCCACCCAGACTTTGTGCCTCTGTCCAACATTGGAATATAGAGATAATAAAGTGAAATATTCCCACAAAAGTCTCAATTAGGCATTCCTAGAACACACTTACTAGACATTTGGGTGTTGCCATTCTGTCAGTCTGCTCTTCCTCAGTGTGAGTGGGTGGGTGGGTGGAGGATGCATTCAGGTACCAGAACCTCAGAATGCATATGTATTCTTGCCATTCTTACTTGCAGTTCCTGTTATTCTGTGGATTTGTGATTATGGTCCTTAGAATTTCAGCATGTAGGTCATGCCTCACCCTCACTCATGCCCCTAGAGGCATCTCCATTATTCCCCAAATGAAGCTTGAAATCTCCATATCTACAGGCTCAGTAGGCAGTCCACCCCATGAGCATGACTTAAGATTCATTAGATGGTACCACATCAAACACCAACCCGAGTGGTAGGACTAGACAAACAGTAGGTGGTGTCTATCAAACACTTCTCTTTCCTGATATCCGTCTGTTCTGGGATCATAGTCTTATAGCAGTGAAATGATGTGTGTGCCCTTTTGAGCCTTACAGCTGTGTTGTCTAGAACTCTGTGCTCCCAATAAAGTCATGCTTGTCAAATTGGTCTAAGATGAGAGACCAGACAAACAGATCCAAGGACTGACCTTCATTGATGGTTCTTTCAAGGAATAAGAAAAGCTTGCATAGAATAAGGGCACTGGGATATTTCTGCCACTGAGAATCTGCTACCAGGGTTTCTGCTACAGAGTCAAAAAGACCTGGACTAAACCACTGATAGTCACATTAAACAGATGTTACTATGTGGATATATCACTGATTTATAAATACAGACCACCTTGCTACCAGTTCAAAAGTGGAAGGGGTCATGCCATACTTGAGTCCATAAATATCCACTGCATGAAATAGGAGTATGACTCCCTAACTGCAGCCTAGAATGACCCAGGTTCAATAAGTGACCCTGGAACTGTTGAAGCCAATGTAGGGTGTGAGAGGAATGATGAAGTATTGGATGTTCATCTCTTGAAGGGTTGAGTGGAGAGACATGCCCTACAATCATGCCTATATTTTAGATTATATTAAAGACTGTAAATTTATCAGCCTATAAGGGTGGTGGGCATAACACAGGGGAGCACATCTCTATGAAGGTATGGATGCCATCTTCAAAATGCCATTATATGTTATTTACCACATTGGTTTTAGGGTGAAATCATGTCAAAATTGCAAATCTTCTCATAGCCTAGAAGCAGTTTTGATACTGTGGACTTCCATTCATGACTCTTTTGACTCCCTTTCATTTCTACCTCCCAACACTTCTCTGAATAAGCTACTCACAGGAAAGTTGTGATTGGCAACCCAAAAACAAAGTTAGCTAGACATGAGGGAATGTGGAATTCATGGAGTGAGGAGAAAACCTTGGCATGTCATGTTGCCACAAATTTGTCAAATTACTATGTGGGGCACTAGGTGTTATACCCATGGAAGAATGGATCTGTTGGGCACATGTTGCCAAGCATGCACTAAATTGGGGGAAGAATGTGTCTAGAGTCATACATGGTTTTCCCTTTGTATGACTGTAAGTTAAGGAACTTCTGGGAGCTAGGAAGATGGTACATTAAATCTAACAAACTGGCCTTCTCCCTCAGGGCTTGAATGAGCTGATGATGTCCTTAAGCCAGGGCACAAATGTGCCATATAGATCTTGCAGACTGGAGGTGTCAGACTCCCATCCCAGGACAGGAACAGCTGGGTCAAAGAGAGAATGCAAGGGAAGCCATTGGCAAGACCCAGGAGATTTGCGTTTAAAATTACATAAATTGAGCTAAAATGGAGCTTAACTTCTGTTAGATACTGTGTTTTAAGAGCGACATCTGTTTTTTGAAATTTGTAGTATTCTTTGAAAAGGTAACTGTAAGACTTAAAGGGCCAACTGTGGATACTAATTTTATTGATCTAACTATGGCTTTTGGCACTATTTCAGAAAGGGACTATTTGACAAATTTAAATGCATTAAATGCCATAAACACCCAGCCATATGTAGTTTGTGGGGTTCAGCACTGCATTAACAAAATGATGCAACTAGTTTGGGGGTGAGCATAAGCTGCCTGTCTGGCACTGATCAACAGTTGCAACTAACATGGCTCTTCACGGAGGCCATGTCATTTCACACTGTACTGTTCTCAAGTATAAGGATCATAGGATCATAGGAGGTTACTATGCTAATGGCCCTGGGGCCCTTACAAGCCTAGTCAAGAGTTTATCCCCAAAAAAGAAACCTCAGTCAGCACCTGTCACCCCTGTCAATGAGGGACAAAGATGGAACCCCTGGGACAAATTTATGATTTCCCATCCACTCATCAAGGTTGCGTTTGAAGAGGGTCAGTGAGGTACTCTGTTTGACATGTATGAGAAGTCTATTCCAGAGATGGGGCAGCCCCTGGGAGACAAACCTGTCTCTCCAGCAGGTTTTGTTGATGTTGCATATTAGATTTAGGCCTATCAAATGGGTAATTCACGAGGAGTTAGACTTACAGATATGGAGCATCTCTATTAGGGTAGGGTCTGATATTGCCTTGTTGGTGAGACACAGAGCACCTCTGTGCAATCTGTATGATGCAGACTAGAGTGATAGTGATTTAAGCCTGTCTGGATAGGTGTTGGAGGCCATGGATTCTCTTTGTGAAGTATTTCTGTGGCCTTTCCAGTTGTTGCAGGTGTTTAGAGAGGTACATACCAAATGGGGTATTATACTCAATTATAGGTCTAATAAGGGAGGAGTACAGAGATGTAATAACCTCCATTTTTCTAGATGCAGTCTCTTTACTTATGAGATGAACCAAGTAAAAGGCTTTTCTGACCACCGCTGCCACATTGTGGTCAAATGTGAGATTGTTGTCAACTTGAGTACCCAGGTCTCTCACCACAGGTTGTGTGCTTAGGGGGGTTGCCATTGATGTGGTAATCAAGTAGGGGCCGTGCTTTTGCCAAATGGTATGATAATACATTTTCTGCATTTAACTTAAGGCCATGACATTGGCACCAGTTATTTGTATCTGGGAGACCCTTTTGCAGTATGTTAACATCAACTGGGGAGTCATCAATTGGGGAGTCGATGATGGCACCTAACTTTCAGTCATCCACAAACTTGGCCAGCAACAGGCCCTTTGTCTTTGTCTGGACCTCTGAGAAGTATATTCCAAACAGTAGGAGTGCCAGGACAGGTCTCTGGGGAACACCACTAGTGACAGTTCTGTTGTTGGAGGTGGCAGCACCTATTTTGACCTTATGGGTCCTATCTGTGAGCCAGCTGGCCATCTATCTGACTAGATGGAGATTAACACCAAGTTGTGTTAGCTTTTTGATGATGCCTGAGTGGGGGATTGTGTCAAAGGTCTTGGCCAGGTCAAGGTAAGCTGTATATACTGACTTTCCCTCATCCAGTTCCTTGGTGACCGTCTCAAAGAAGTCAACTAGGTTGAATAGGCAAGATCCAAATTGGGTGGGGTCAAGTGCTTGGAGATTGCCCATGTCCTTGTTTATGAGATCCATAATAATATGTTCCATGACTTTACAGATCAGACTTGTCAAGTTGATGGGGCGATAGTTTCCCTGGTCAGTAGTGGCATCACCTTTGTGCAGAGGAATGACAATGGCAGTTCTCTCCTCTGCTGGAATGAAGCCTATAGTTAGGGTGTGGTTGAATAGGGTGCTCAATGGCATAGCTAGTTCTTGCTGGAGATGGTGCAGAACACAGCCTGAGATATTATCAAGTCCCATGGAAGCTGTGTTATTTTCCTTGGATAGGGCCTTTAACACTTGATCTACAGAGATGTGAGGTGTGGGACAAGTATTGGGGATGTTGACTGGGCCTTTTTAGGGTGATAAGGGGGTGAAGTTTCACTGAACCTGTTAGCCAGGTTGGCTAAGTCAACAGGATCAGTGTAAGTGGTACCATTAAGTAGTAGTTTGGAAAAAACTTGGGCTTTGCCATGGAGGTTCCTAATGTAACTGAAGAAGGACTTGTGGTTTCCCTTTGTTTTGGAGACTAGTTTCAACTCATAATTGGCTTTGGAGGTTTTCACTGATGATCTAATTTGCTTGTTGAGGCGGAGGAGGTAGTTTTTCCGATTTGGAATTTGT
The DNA here is from genome assembly GCF_019279795.1 of Protopterus annectens. Classification (NCBI taxonomy): domain Eukaryota; kingdom Metazoa; phylum Chordata; order Ceratodontiformes; family Protopteridae; genus Protopterus; species Protopterus annectens. Next base: position 361,828,266 of record NC_056743.1, on the reverse strand, counting down.
TCCTTTTTACCCTTGGACAACAGTTTCTCCCTTTTGTTGTAAAGCCTGTTGATAGGGGATGTCCACCAGACAGGTTTGTGTTTCCTTGTGGAACAGATTTTAGTTCTGTTGGGTATGGCTGAGTCCATGCAGTTGTACAGGTACTTGTATACTGCATCGGCATACTGTTCAACATAGCTGTCTGCATCCTCTGATGGGGACAGAGGTGTGAAGCTACTGATACCCTCCCTTAGGAGGTTGTAGTCAGCTTTTGAGAAGCTTTTTAGCCTGGTTATGTCTGGGGATGGGTTGGATGGGATAGAAACTTTGATTGAGGCAGACCAATGATCTGATCTCAACAGGGAAGAACATACTATGGGAGTGGTGCAACAGTCATCCATGTTGGTGAGAACCAAGTCCAGTATGTTATCTCCCCTTGTGGGGGATAAGACCCAGCTGATCTAGTGCGTTAGAACTGATGAAATCAAAGAATCGTTGGGTAAGTGCATTAGTGCAGGAATAGTTCACCCACTCTATGGTGGGGTAATTGAAGTCACCAAGGATCAGGGTATTAGTGGTACCTTCATGGAGTCGAGTAGGTCCTGTTAGGAGGTGTTGGTGTCCTGAGACATGGAGGGGGGGTCTATAGCTGGCTATAACTTGGATGGGTGTCTTGCCAACTGTCAGTTGCACCTGAAGTAATTCCAGTGCATCATGTTGGTAAACCAGTCTGGAGGTGAGACTCCACCACCCCTAGTATTTCCGACCTCATTTTGGGGTTGGAAAATGTGGAATGCAGTATAGTTTGGTAAGGCAGGGGTGCTCTCTGCAGCCCTGAACCAAGTTTCCGTGACTGGACAGACATCGGCATCTTGCAGTGTGAGGAGAGGCTCCAGTGAGTGCATATTCAGATTAAGGCTCCTAGCATTGAGCAGCATGACCTTCAATTTACTTTGTGATAGATCTTTTATGTTGGAAGATTTGTCTTTGGGACATGGCCTAAAAAAGACACAATAGGGGAGGCAAGAGCTTTGGCCAAGATCCGGAACCCCAGGGATGACAGGTGGTGGCCATCTCTGGCAAAACATCGTGGCCTGTCAACCATGTCATCTCAAGCAGACAGATACCGGATCCCCTTAGAAAGACACCAGAAACTAAGCCAATTGTTGAAGTCAAACATTTTTTGTTGATATTGTGGTATCCTTCCTGGTGAAGGTAGGATGCTGCTTAGGGCTAGGGTCATACCTGCCTGGACCACATACTCTGAGAGCTCAGTCATGTCTCTCTTCATATAGTCCAGGGAGGTACTTCTCAAGTTGTTCACACCAACATGAACAATGACAGTCATACTTGTACCTGTTGTGGAGAAACATGAGTGCATGTGTAATGTGGTGGATTCTAGTGCCTGACAAACAGATGACAATGACCTTCTTGTTGAGCCTGGTGAGGGGGACACCAATGTGTCTCACTATTGAGTCGCCAGTGACTAGTATGTTTGGTTTAATGTTATGCCTTATGGGCTGTGTTGGTTTATTGTTATGCCTAATGGGCTGTGTTTGTGAGACACTGGTGTGTTGACTACTGTGTACGATGTGATTAGCATTGTGTGTGGAATGTTTGTGAGTGTGTTTTGGGGGTCTCTGTTGTTTAGGTAAGTTTTTTTGAGGACCCCTGCATAGGTGGATGTGTGGCTCTGTGATGTGAATGGTGTGGTGCTTGTACTGGCAATCTCCTCTTTGTCAGGAGTACTGACTGTGGTGTGAGGATTCCAGCTTACTGATGTAGATGCATCTCTCGCAAGTAGAAGAATTATGTGCTAGGAGAAGGGGACTGTCCGTGACACTGACACTGTCTTAGTATGCCCATGTCGACCAGGCTGGCAGGAGAAACTGATGGGAATTGTCCAGACATAGTGCTCCGAGTACTTGGCGGACTTATGGAGAACAGGGTTTGATAAGGGTTTGTCTGCAAAAACCCTAAATGTAAAATAAATGGCCTGAAGCACAAGTGCTACAACCAAAACTAAGATGCTTAGAATATTAATCAGGCTACTAACAATTTGTAATAAGTGCAGAATAAGAGCATTTGTGAGAGCACACAGAACAGCAAACTAAGGTAATAAGGTAAAAGACAGTTAAGTAAGAGCAGCTGAATAAAGTATAAATATATTTTTTTCCAGTGGAGGGAACAGAGCAGATTAAGAGACTATAGGGGTTGTCCTTCCCAAGTGCTCTCTCGGTACACAGCAGAAAAGATGGACTGGTAGGAGTGTCCGAAATCAAAATATGACCTCACTGTACTCAGCTGAGTGAGCAAATGAGATGGGCCCAGGAGGAGTGTCCAAAAAGAAAACTTACAGCAGGGGTGGGTAATTCCAAAGCCACCAAGATTAGACTAGAAAATATGGATACCCAAGTGTAATGAGAAAAGCAAATTAGATAAAATACTTATTTCAATGAAAAAGGGTTAATCCTCTTGAAGATGTCTTCAAAAATATTTAGCTTGTGCAGTAGGAATGACTTCACCTATAATGTCAGTAAATGACAGTTACTCATACAAATTCATTTATACCATTACCATTTTACTGATAAATATGTGAATTCATTTTCCTCTTCACTGCATTAGGTTAATTTTTATAGCGATACATTTTGGGATAGATTGGACATATAAATACATTTCCTGTGGGCTCTGTTTTGTAAAATTAGCTAGAATTTAAATCAGAATTATTTGACACATTTTTTGTTTGGTTTTTAGACACTGTAAAATATAGCCCCTTTGCCCATGCACAAAAGTTCTGTGACGTCAAACATTTAGTGAATGTAAAACTTTTCCTGCACATATAATATACACTTTTATGTATTGATACACACTGGAAACTACAACTCTGTACCCCTATTTTGCGCACATCATGTGTTTTTATATTTTAATCTCATAGGTTTTAAACAGGAACATACGTTACACATTTTTTCTGTTCCCCTACTTAGACTGTCACATTTAACTACCTAAAGCATATAAGACTAAAATGAGACTTAAATACAACTTAAACACAGAGCTTTTGTGTCCGTTTATCTTCACATTTCATATTTTTTATAATTTACAAGTTTGTTTTTCTCAGAATTAAATCTAGTTATTTTTAATACAATTGAGTTAGATTTTTAGTAGCTCAAACTGTTCTTACTTCTGATTGACAATTAAACTTAGACAGACAGTAAAAACATGGAATTTCTTGTTTGCACAGACCTGAAGAAGAACCAAAAGCGATTTTAGTTAAAAGATTTGGGTAAATTAATACGGTGAAAACATAACTGTATTTTATCATTAAGATTTTTGATTTCTTTAAATTTTAAAATATAATAAATAAATAAATAGCGATTTTAGGAATGTTGAACAGCATGGTATTTTTACCTAT